>NW_009622391.1:4680-11608 GCF_000690535.1 Cariama cristata | reverse complement strand
TTAAAAAGACCCCCCCCCCCCCCCCCTCAAAAAACAGAATAATTTATGTATCTGACTGGAGACAGGTATAATGTAGCCATTGGTGCTTTATAGCAGATTTAGGAGGCGACTGCAGTATTTGGGCACCTGTGCTTTTTATGTTCACATGCATATATTTTCTTGTTTGCAGAATGAAAAATATGCAGTCTTGATTCATTTACTTTGCTCGGCTTGTTTCAAGCTTTTTTTTCCTCACTGAATAAAAAGCAACGTATGTGGCATTTTCAGTCCATAAATCTTGCTTGCTGTGGGCTAAGTTCTGCTCGCAGCTCTTATTTAGCGTAAGTTAATGAGGCGAACACGTACCCCTGGGCAGAATTTGGACCTCTGAGGCTACCTGGGTAAAGCTGCCTAAGTGGAAGGATGGTTAAAGCACTGGCTTGGGACTTGACAGGCTTGGGTTCAGTTCAGTTCAGCTCAGCTCTGTGATGTGGCCTGTGAGCTCTTGAGGGAAGTTGCTTACACTGTCTCAGGCTCCGTGGCTGAGCTCGACGATGGTCCTGGATTGTAACAATTTTACACTCCTTCTTTCCATCAGTTTTGTGCTAAAAAGTCACAGCCTTGTCTGCCCCTTTGCTCACTATAGAAGTGGAAATGATCGTTATTTTGGTCTGACATGAATGCCAGTTCTTTGGGGCAGGAACCACTTTTTTGTTTCATTCCTTTCTACAAGAGTGTAAAATTGTCTGAAATATTCTGTTAACAGCAGTGCCATCAACAGATCTGATTATTGATGTTTTGTACAGTTAACATCTATTAGCTCTAATCAAGCAATTCTTGCCAAAACTCACTTGAGAAATACTGCTCTTACTCTCTAAGGTTACCTGCAGACACTTAACTAAAAAGAGGGCAATGAAGTAGCTGCCCACATGGGTGCATATCTGAAATACGACTGTGAAGACAGTTTTATGCAAAACACCTCAGCTATTCCAGTTTTGTCTTTCACTCGGACAGACTGACCATCTTAATTGTGAACACATTTGTAGTCCTCCTGAAGAAGAACCCCCTATCTGGACTCTGGCCTATAAACCACCACCATCAGTTACAGTTTTCAAGAAACACAGTATTCTTTAGGAATCGTTTCTGAACTTTAGATCAGGAGTTTAAAATATTGCAGTGGGATTTTCAAAAGCCCTCTTTGGAAGCTGTGCTGGGCCAATGCAGAACAGTTTTGTAAAGCCTGCCATAAGTACTCTGAGTCATGCTGCCCACTTACCTGCAGGCGTTTACATATACTGAGCATTTTGCTTAATCTTGTATGTATGCAAACACTGTAAGGTTATCAGGTTCAGTTTGATTGTGGCTGGATATGTATTTTGCAAAGGAGAGGCCATGAGAAGAAAGAACAGGGAGAAAAATTAAGTGGGATTGAGAAAGAGGAAGGCAGCGAGATTGGGGAAAAAAAGATGTGGGAGCTATGTGAAAGAGCAAAATGAGGATAGAGAAAAACTATTAATTAAGAAATATCATCTATATTAAGTCTGTAACAGTCCAGCCTTATGAGATATACCTGACCTTATACAAATGTTATGATACTGCAAAAGAGTTTCAAATTTGAATGATATGTTCTTATCGCTTGTATGCGTGTGTGGTCTTAAAGCATCACTGAATGAGAATTGAGAGATAGCAGAGCGAGCAGCTGTTCCCTGCCAGGAAGATAGCTGGGATTTGAATCCCAAAAAGGATTACAGCGTACAGGGACCTTTGCAACAAAGTCAAGGTGCTGCAGGGCTGTTCACTGGGATGGCAGGTTGAGTGTCTGCCATCTCTGAGAGAAAAGTGAACTTTTCTTCCCAAGAGAGTAAGGATGTCTGAACTTCTAGCAAGGTAAGCTGAGGAAATTGACATGGAACAGAAATCTCACTGTGAAGATGAGACGAGGGAGGATTTTTAGCAACATGCAGTGATGAGTCATTGCAACTTCTATTAATATAATTGGCACATATGTAAATAAATTCACATGTGCCCCTCTGAAAAGTTAGCTCATGAGGTCAGTCAGCAATAATAAACCAAGAAGAAATGCAGTTTCATAAAAACAGTGAGCCATGGCATTATTTTCCAGGCATTTTAGAAAGAAAAGGAACAACTTGGTCATTTGCAGTGGGACAAATGACTATGTGTATCTCAGAAACTGTCTTTTAGCTCTGCACAGGTATGTTTCATGCACTTCAGAAACCACGTTCACTGTATGTGGTTTCATAGAAAAGTTTGCTGAAGAAATTTCTGATTGCTTAAGGACAACATATGGCGTGTAGATATATGGCCAGATCTGGGAATGTAAATCAGCACAGTTCCCTGGAGATCAATGGAGCTTCATTATGCTATAGCCGTTGAGGATCTGACCATCTATAACAGGAGTTGGATGAAGTCCTTTCATGTTTCAGGTAGTGTTATACATTAGCACCACAATGTAGGGCTGCCTTTCTCCCCCGCCCTCGTAAAAGTCTGAAACCTGTTGCCTATTATGCCCTCAGCCACCCATTCATAGTTCAGACACCCTTGAGTCCAACACTGTACAAGAAGAAACTTGTGTTCTCTGAACAAAAGCTGCTGCTGCTCTTAGGGTGGGACTTTCCAGACTTATAGGTTATCCTAATAAAACCCAGGAATGTTTTAAAGGCAGTAGCATTAGAGACCACCAACTATTTTATTGTTGAAGCCTAAAAGAAAAATCTATTATACCTGAGATTGACCCTGTAGCTGTTTCTTTTAGCAGGCTCCTTAGAAATGTAGAAGGGCTGAATTTTTACAAGGGCATTAATGCATTATTTTAGATTGCATGAGTCTGGATATTTACACACAACTATATAATAAGCGTGTGAGAAAATAAACTGGATTTGGCCCAGTCACATCTCCTTTCTAGCACAGAACGCAGAAGAAACAGTATAAACAAAGAGGACCAAATCTTGCCTGTTCAGTATGGCTATTTTTATTTTTCTAGATGTTTGTCTGTCCTGTCCTCATCAGTGTAACATGTGAGCAAAACATACATGCATAAAATATCTCAAAACATACATACATCCTCACAATCTTCCCATGAAACAGATCATAGTTAATAAGCAAACAGGGAATTTTAAAGATTGAAAACTAAATCACTAAAAACTGAAAACCTGAATCATGTCAAAATGATTCTGTGCACAATTTCCATTGACATAAATGGACTAACTAATGCTATCTGATGGATCTGGGCTTCACATGCCCAAGGCTGTATAAGAAGGTATCAGGTAGTGAACTGAGTTCTCTTGAGAGCAAAACCAACACCATGCACATCATTTATTTTAACACTTTTGAAGGTAATAAGGCAGATGATGTGAAAGCAAGCCATGCTCCATAGTTAATGAAATTGGCTAGTGGCTGTTGCCCCTGACACATGGCTTTTAATTTTTGGAAACGATGACAGGTTTGCTTATGGTACCCCAAATTAGATTCAGTGATCCAAATGCCTCATCTACATTCCTAGTTGGTAATGTGGTTATAGAGAGCCTCCTTCACTAGCCATACCTTTTGCCATTAATTATAGCTTTGTTGGTCGCTATATTAATATTTCTGTCATGAAGGATGTCCATGGAGGTTGTAAATATATAATGCAGATTTTCAGAGGTGAGGATTTAATTACACAAGTCTTGCTTGCCTTCTCAAAAGAGCAATGTCCAACTGTCTCTCTCAATACAGGATGATATATGTAATTGAGAAGATCTGAGTGCAGCCATAAAACTTGCTGTAGCCCTGACACTAGAGACATAGGGCCAGGTTGTCAAACTCTCAGACAAAGAACGGTTGTTCAAAATACACTGAGGGAACCTGCATCTCCGCATGTGAATGTCCGCCACAGTGTATGTGGTAGCCTAATTTACACCTACAAATCCCAGTAAGTATTCGTACTGCCTGCTGATAGTGAAGGTTACGGGAACTGATCTGAAAGAAGGCCTACAGAGCTGGCTCCTTACTGTACTAGTTCAGGGGAAAATTCCTGCCAATTTAGCTGTTTTTAAGTTATACTTCAAATGACAGAAAAACAGAAATTACAAGTGTTGGATACACTTTGGCCTTATCTTAAGGTAGTTTGACTTAAATTAAAATGTGATACTCAACATGGGATTACCTCTTAAAACATCTTTGTTTGATTCCCCCTCTACATAAGAGGGGAGAAAAACAGACACAAAGAAAGACTGATCAATGTCTAGAGATTTAAAAATCAGCTAGTGAGCTTAGTCCAATGTATTCCCTGATCTACCCACACATTTATTCTCTTGCTCACACACAGACAGAATTAATTCATCCCAAGATGCAAGTGTGCATCTGTTTTATATATTTGACTAGTCACTGCAGAAATATTTTTAACTCGTGGGGCGCATTTACAAGTGTAAAAGCAGAAAAGGTGACAAATAAAGGTGAGAGTATACATTTGCCAGACATAATGAGGCATAATAACTATGGACAAAAATCCACTTCTCTGAGATCCATCCTATATGTAATCCTAAGCAGGGATTCAGTGATTTCACCTGGAAAGTATTGAGAGGTTATAAGGAAATCCTGCCTGTTAATAGAAGGCATAGGTAGGAGTCAGGTCGTCTACATCCACATCTACAGTAGCACAAATTTCTACTGCTTGGTTTGAAGGTAATCTCAAACTGTTGGTTAAATCAGGCCAGCTGCTATTAGCTGCTCATTCAAACTAGCACATGACAATATGAAGCAATAGATAGGAATGCACAAGGCAGGATAAAGTCTAAATAAGGGGTTCTGTCGCCTTCCAGACAAACCCCTTGTTTCCTCAGGTGAACTTTTGCCTTCATTCCGACTCGTGAATTCTTTATCTTCCTACTAAAAATCAAAGATGTTGTCCTCTCTCTGACAGCAATTGGATCTGCCCTCACACAAATGCAAGTTGAAGATCCGTCTCTATTCTGAGCCCCTGCTTCTTTCCAGGTTACTTAAACTGACAGGGTTTTCTCTTTCCTTTTAATGCGAGGATCCCTACTGACAGGGCTGCAGATGAGGAAAGGAGGCTGACCACAAAATGCTGAAAAGTGAACTACCTCCGGCTTCCTTCAAATCCTTTTCCGACTCCCAAAGGAATGCGTTCAGGAGGCCAAATGTCTCAGGAAGCAGCTGCCACACTAAATAGTTCTAGATGGGGATCGGTACTGAGATGGTGGGAAAGTTGAACTGGTTTGGAAAATGTTAGTGAAATTGCCTTCGAAACCAGCTTAGCAGAGAGCTGCCACTCAGCTCATGTTTCAGTGGCACAGAGGAGATAAGAAACCCTCCTCACAGTGCGGAGGCAAGGAGCTTTTAGCACTTAATACATCAAATCTTGTTTAGGGTAAATAAGCAAAATTGCAGTGCTTCATTTCTTTGGAACTGGGATTTTTTTCCTCCTCCTGAAGGATGATAGTCCATTTTGTGCGGTATACCCAAGGGGTGCAATGTAAGGAAAAGGTGTCTACAGTCGTACATTTGAGAATTACGGAGTTAGAGCTGGATTTAAAGCATGGTGTAGTCAGAGGTTGTGTTCTGGTACCGCTTCAGGAGCAAGGCTGCATCCCAACGTGGAGAACGTCTGTGTTCATTACAAGGGAAGAAAAGCTGATTGCGTTAGGGGCTTGCTCTAGTTCCTGTCTTATGTCCCGAGACCTTGGTTAGTGCAAATGCAAAAGTTGGGCTGAAAAAAGCAATAAAAAGCCTTGATTCAGCTTATTTATATCAAAACAAATAAACTGTGACTAGTTTATTCTCCAGCTACCAGAGTTTTGGGAGAAATGAGATTTATCCTTTGCTCTTTTCTTTTCTTGGGATTGATGATACAATTTAGGAGGGCCATCATCCCTTTTATTTTTTTGGAACATAAATTCTTGTAAAAACAATGCATCTCTGTTGTACAGAGAATCTCCAACAAAGCTTTTTTTGGGGATGAAAACTTCTCAAATTCTAATTCTCCTAATCCCTGAAGTGTTTTAGGAGAGTGGAACAGACCTGCTGTTTGCAGAGGGGCTTGCTACTTTGCGGAGTGTTGCAGGCAAGACCGACCTCTGCAGGACAAAGTGAAGTAAGTCTGAGGAAAACTAGACTGAATGGAACTGTGGCTTCTAGTAGTAGCAATAAAAAATAAGTGTTCTCCCATTTTTTTGAGAAAATTTTTCCTCTTTCCGTATTTTCTTGAGTCAAACCCATAGTGTATGTTTACAGAAAGAGGCAGGTGAAATTTTGGTGTGAGCTCCAGCCCTCCTCAAGGAGGGAGGGTTTCCTTTGCTTTCACTGATGCACAGAATGGTTGTGAAGGGCAATAAACTCTTGCCACTAGTTTTATTCAGGGTGAAAAGCTCCTTGGAAAGTGGTTGCTGGGCCCTAGGACAGGCCACACTTTGCTATGAATTTGAAAGGTTACACGATGGTAAAACTCAGCCTAACACTGAAAAGGGTATTGACATTTTTCCAAGCCCCCTAGGACCAAACCTGAAATGGGGGACAGGGTATGTGTGTGTGTGGTGGATTGGGAAGTGTTTCTCCTCCTACATGCTGAAACTTAGTTTAAGTAATTTTTCTTCTCTCTCTCTTTCCCCCCCCCCCCCCCTAAGGATCAAAAAGTTGCCTTGACTGTTTTAATGGCTGTTCTGCTTCTTTTCCTTCTAATTACTTGCCAGTGCCAGAGTGAGTTGTTCTTATACAGTCAGCACTGCAGATTCTTTGGAGACCCCAAAACAGTTGAATAAAAGCTAGTAAATCTAACAAGTTGCTCAGTGAAGCCAGGCTTCCTGTGCCTCTCCAGTGTGGATGCTTTGGTGTCTAATAACACCAGTGTCTCTGAAGTGGTTGCACATGTGGATTCTCTGACGGCTGATAAGAGGTGAGCTCACATTGTGATTTTTCTCCTCTGAGGAGTTTCTGA
>NW_009622391.1:0-4662 GCF_000690535.1 Cariama cristata | reverse complement strand
TATATAAGAAGTAAGAACTTGATGTATTTAAGTCCTCAGCCCTGCTGTAAGACTTGATTGAGATCGCCAGACAGATTTAAGAGCTATACAGGGAGAGGGAGAGAACGGCAAAGACTGATGAACACATGTGTATGCACACACATGGAGTAGTTTGGTGACCCTTTAAGCTGACCACCAAAAAATGCAGCACACCTTGCCGCCTGTGCTCACTGCAGGCTGCTCATTGCTCCTCTCTGAGTGTTCTTGGCACAAGCATTTGCACAGCTGGGTGGCGAACTGATCATGCTTAAAAATGTGTGAATGATTGGGTTTGGATATTAAATTTGAGTTAACAGGACTGCATGGCTTACCTTTTTTCAGCCAGCACCATTCCCTTATTGATTTGCTGCAAGGCTGCATAAACACTTCTTGCAGAGGCAGAAGCGGGTGGCCAGGAGGAGTGGGGTGAGGGGGTGCAAGTTTTTTTCTTTACACTGGCAGCGCCTTCTTTAAATGCACACTGAACTGCAGCCACAGACACCATAAGAGCACAACCCTGCTTCCTTAAGGAAATCGCCTTTGTTTGGGATATGGGAGTGTCAGGGAAAAGTTCTGTGCTTGTGTTACGCAGGAGATCTAATTTGGTTATCACAAGGATTCCTTATGGCCTAAATATCTGTTAGTGTATCACTGCCTGGGCTTTGGCTACCGAAAAAACAGGTTGTTGTTGAAATGGAGCTTTTGAGACCTGGTTTCTAAGTGCTGAAAAGTTCTTGTTTTTCAGATGTATTTTGTATGTGGTTCTTTCTCTTTGGCATTGAGAAACATAGTCTTGGTTCTTGCCTCTGTTGCGCCGGACTGGCAATCTTAAATTTTGTTGCATTTGCTTGTTCTTCAGAGCCACAACTGGCAACAAAGACACTCTGATTCTGGTTTGGATGTCATGTTTCTGGACATCTGTGGAATTTCAGGACTTGCATCTTGAATGGCCAGGAAGATCTTAAATAATCTGCTGTTGTTTCTTGTTCACTATCCCTGTTGCTGTCTGTTATTGTCCTTATTCCTACCATTGTTGAAGCTGCACAAACCCAGAAGAGGAAGACAAGCTCTCTGCCCCAAAGAACTGGTTGTTTCCACTTGACGTTATATTCATAATATGGCCATCAGCATACTGCTTTCATTCTCCTAACTCTGCACTATTCTATGCGATGTAGCTAAGGAAGAACTTATGCTCAAAATACTATTTTGGGAAGAAGTGTTACTTCAGGTAGAAAAAAATTATACAACTATGAGCACACGGATTTCCCCTTCCATAGACAGGATGATTACTGTTGGGTAAGCTGTTCTGGAGTTAGAAGTCAGGAAACCCGACCACGTCATGGTTGGTAATCATCTGACAACTGACCACTGTTCTGCTTAGTGCCAACTGGCAAACACCTACCATAACCAATGCAATGGAAAAACACAGCAATACAATGTCCACCAATACCTACATTATTCCTAATATTCCTGCTTTAGCCTTTTACTGAAAATTTCATTATGGTCTTAATTACTCTTCTGTAGTCTATGTGCTGCAGAAATACACTGGAATTGATTAAAATGCCTATATTTTTGCCCAAGGCAAAGTATTTAAGTAATTGATTTGAAGCAGGATTTCGTTTCGATTATACCACAGTCACTGGACTCTTGAGCTGCTTCAGTTCCCTGCTTGCTTCCAGGAGGCTTTCTTTTTGAATAACCTCAGTCTTGGCTCCTCAGCCATCTGGCTTCCAGCTCTTCAGCATTTTCATCCCAATCCCCTTCATATGCAAGCCCAGATTACAGGAGTTTGTTCCAGTTAAGTAGTAGCTGGATTTTTCTCTCCCGGTTGCCAAAACTGCCATAGTCTATCACAGGAAACATAGTCCAGCTACACATCACAGCCTACAAGGCCTTGTGGTACTTGGCCTGCAGCCCCTATTTTGGTGAGGCATATGTGCAGAGACGAATATTGACCAGAAGTAAATATCCCAGGCTCCCAACAGGAAAATAAAAATGTGTCTGCAAAGTTGGTTACAGAAATGGATGTTTTATTTGCTGAAGACATTGCATTTTTTGCTGTTCCACCAAAAGTTTGAACCAGCACTAGTTCAAGTGAGAGGTGGGTTTCATTTGTCCAAATGGAAATGCCTACAGTGTAGTCCTCTGCGCTGTACTAATGTTCTGCTTTTCTTTGTAGTCTGTGGAGAGAGAGGCACATTTAGTGTGATTTATCTTACTGAAGATGTCTGAAGCAATTCAGATGAACTAGACCTGGCAGTGGTCTAGTTCATCTTCATTCTTTCCAGTGATTAAAGGGAGCATAAAGTGATTACAAAACAGACCTTTAAGTGCAAAATCCACTCTAAGTCCTTAGAGAAGTAAGATGTCAGAATGTCTGCAACTTTGTTGATTTTGTTATTGCATTTTTTCACCATGTTCAGGCTCAGCTCCCACTCGTCATGAGTATCTTAGGATGATTCTAACAAGCAGGTATTGCAGCTGTGACATTATTACCATAAGTCATAGCTCAGAAGTGCCTCCAGATTAGCTGAAATGTGCTTTCCATCAACATCAGGTAGGGACACGTCTCTCTCCCTTCCTTTTTGTTTGCATGGAGAAGGAAGGGGAGCAAATCACGTCTTTTACAATTCAAAACTTAAGAGTCTCCACTTGTGTCAGAGTTCCCATATGATTTTCTTATAGTACAGTGGGATCTTATGAAACGGAGGATCTTGTTTCACACACATCTGTCTTTTTCAAACCCACATCACCACAACAGCAAACACTTGGTTTTAGTGACCTCCTGTGCCAATACTCATGTCTCATTGGGAAGGGAAAGGATTTTCCTCACTTGGCAGGTGAACATCTAGATTGTGTCTCATATTCTGTGTTCTAAGAGCCAAGGTCTGCGGAACATGCATTATGAAGGCAGCAGTCTTAAGGCCTCAGGAGAATGAGCCAATGTTATTAAACCTGTGCTTTTTTTCCTTTGCAACAGTGATTTTCAGCCTGTGGTCTATGTACCTCTGGGAGTCTGTAGAATACTCCAAGAGGTCCATGAAAAACAACTAGCAGAAGCAAGCCTATTGTGAGTTGGTTTAAATTCTCTATACAAGGATACATACCTCTTTTGGAAAAAAGAAAATTAGGGGGCTTGTAAATTGAAAACTGTTGAAAACTGTAGCTCTGTAATGTTAGAAGGAGTAATTTTTCTAAACGCTTAGATGCGTGAAGGGTCAGAGGGTGAATTATTCTAGCTTGGTGGTTAGCACAATCACTCAGGCAACAGCAGTTGCTCCAACAAGCATTTAATTATTTTGTACAAACAGGAGAGAATGAAAAAGTCCTACCCCTGAGTATCCTATAGTGCAGGAATTAGGAAAATCTCTAGAAAGGTGAGAGGCTTGAACTGGGCAGGAAAAAATGTGAAGCTTAGCACATCTGCGGGGAAAGTTCCCACCTTCTCCATACTGGATATATAAAAGCAACACCTTTCCACACATCTCTCTTCTTGATGTTTTGTGCTGTGTGGGATCTGGTAAATATTTCCTCGTGGCTGAACAGTTGGAGTTGTTGTACATGTGCTCAACATTGAAGTGGTTGTACACATGCCCAGCAACAAGAGACTGTCAGGGTGGTAATCTAGATGTATAGGCTCAAGCAGCAGTGCATCTAGGGTGCCAAAGACCTGTTTTTCTGAGTTGGGCACCAAAAGATGCTTTATGCCTTTCATGATTCACCCAAGGCCACACAGGAGGTCCTTGGTAGAGAAAGGATGTGAGCCCGAGTTTGTCAAATATGAGGCACCTTAACCACAGGGCTGTGATGTCTCTATTAACACAAGAGAGGCAGTGACCAGATTAAGGGTGAGCAAGAGAAGATTTTTTCCCCACAGAGAGTTTTAAAAGGGAACCAGTAACATGGGAGTGCTACCAACAAGAAAGCTGTGCCAAGGGGGAAGAGGGGGAGGACAAAGCCCTGCGTTGGATGTGCAAAGTACAGAGGTGGTGCAGAAAGAAATGTGAGGTCAGATTTACAAATCCATGGGGGGTTTACAAAGAAAGATGGTTACTGCTGCTCCATGATGTGCTTCCTGTTGGATTTCCACATAGAGTTCATAGCATCCTAATGACAGGCAAAGGTGGGTTCATGGTTCTAGTGGAAACAGTACTTGGTTTAAAAAAATGGATCAGCTTTAAGGAAGAACAGCTCCTTATTCCTTGAAAGAGCTGTCACTGAAATCAAGACAATCCACTACTTCCCAAGGGCTTTGTCATACTGTTCAGACATCCTGTGGAACTGTAATGGGATTTTTACCATAAACAAGCATGGAGAAACATGTTTCTTATTTAGGTTGCTTCATGTGTTCTTGTCACTTTTTGCTTCCCTGTTAGTCAACAGAATTTCTGTTGACACAAGTGGGAATGGGAAGTAAATATTTCATGTGGGGAAAGGCAAACCTCCCGAAGTTCACAGAACTCAAAACTATTAACCTATTTTGGGGATTTAGAAAACAAAATGTTTACCTTCACAAACTTATTTTACCTATAATTTAAAGTAATTTTCTTTCCCATGCCATTTAAGGAGATTACATTTCAAAAACAAACAGATTTTCTAGAGGGCCAATTTATGTATTAAAGGTGGCTGACAAAAGCAAAGCAG
>NW_009622390.1:6114-7417 GCF_000690535.1 Cariama cristata | reverse complement strand
GTCGGCACTGGGGGGCCCGGACGGCTGGAAAGAGGGGTAGGAGAGAAATAACAAAGCTGTAAATCATGACACAAAACATGCATTCATTTTATTCACAAAAACAGCCTGGATCGCTAAAACATTACAAACAGCATTTCAATTTAATGATGTAGAGAGAGCTGGAGAGACGGGGATTTGAACAGAAGAGAAATATCACTTTTCGTAACTGCTTCAGCACAGGTCCTGCAATATTATTTTTATTTTGATTTTAACTTCAGTAAGTTTACAAAAAAATCACTTCTAGGAGTAAACCGTTGCAATTAGGAGGTTTTTCTGTACGCAGTGTTTCTTGTTCTATATTAATAAACTAACAATGACTTTTTTTTATATTTTTTATTCTTTTTTCCTTTTTCGAAGACTGCCAGTTGTGTAGCAATTGTTTTCTTCCACCTTTTATACCGAACCTCTTGCGGGTTAAACTTACATAGGTGAATGGCTAGGAAAAGGGATACTACATCGCTTTAAACATATTCTCATTTATAAACATGAAGTTGAGGCATTCTAGAAACTATCCACTCTATTGTATGATGGGAAAGAATCAAATAAAAAGTATAAATGAGGGTGCAATTAAACAACTGTGCTAAATTACAGTAGTGCTTATTAGTAACTAGATTTTAAAAGGTTACTGTAAATTTACATTTTTCATCTTTCACACATAAACAACATCAACACCAAAACACAGAAAGAAACTGATTGTCCATACTCTGTCTATTAAGTCTTGGTACTTTACAGATCCATTGTTTTTTTTCTTTTAATTATTTTTATTTGAAAAGCAGTTAAATGTCTGACTAGGACTCGAAGATGTTAAAACGAACGAAAAAAAAAATTATAAAAACAGGAATGAGATTTGCGAGAAAATATTTTTGGTTCTAAAGAGACACAGGTGCATCCATTCATTTCAGCCAAAAATCCCTTGCCTGAGACAACACAAGCAAGCAGTGACATTGCACTTGGATGACAGAGCTTTGGGATTCCCGTTCCTACTGGAACCATCTGAACGCGGCTCCTGTAGGAAGCATCACCTTCTGGAAAGGAAGAGAGACAGGGAGGGGGGACAGAAGAAGAAGGGACAAGGTGTTAGGTCGGGTCCGGCACAGCCGCGCGGCACCAGGGTTGTGCACCCGCATCCCCCCATCCCACATCCCCATCCCAGCATCCTGGTCACCGGTCGTGGGATGGATCCAGCCTGGGTTCGGCATCCCCAGGACGAGGCCGCACATCCCAAGGTTTCCAGCCCGCTGGTAAATGCCAGGATGCCGGTCGG
>NW_009622390.1:0-5826 GCF_000690535.1 Cariama cristata | reverse complement strand
TGTAACTGAGTCAGGTAGCTGGCCGGGCTTGGGGCCATCAGACCCAGGAGCTGCTCAGGACACAGGGGACACCACCCCGCTGCTACCCGGCCATGATGAACAACCTTGTCCCCAACAGAGCAGCCCCCGGCACCACCTGGGACCTCTCAGCGTCTTGCAGGGGAAGAGGAATGAGTCCCACCAGGCTCAATCCCACATGCAACAAAGCGCTCAACAATGGGGACCTCTTTGAAGTCATCTCCAGGAAAGGTGATGTGGGGCAGTGGCCCCAACGGCTCTGTGGTCCTCCTTCTAGGAGAACTTGGAACGCTTCCCAGCTGGATGGGGTGAGAAGCCTGCACAATGTTCATGAGACCATGGGTGGAGTATGCAAGGACCACAACATCTCCCAGTGCCAACAGCCCCCAAGCAAGGCCAAGCCATGCTAGCCAGCAGATAGGGCACACGATCACCAAGAGGACATGCCTCAGAGGGCCCTTTGGTTCCTGCATCTCCAAACAAGCAAGAGACACCAACAGGAAACAAACCACAGGCTGCGGTGATGGGTGTGGGGCAGCAGGCTGGGCTACCATGAGGCGGTGAGGGGGACAGCCAGCCCCAGTACCAGCTCCTGGCATTGAGCCTGTGTGTAGGGCTAGGGCACCTCACACGCTGTCCCAAGAGTCAAAACCATGCCACGTTCAGGTCCCTAGCCCCACGCAGGAGCCAGCCAGCTCTCATTGGGTCCTTCTCTTGAATCAAGACACCCACCAAGCCTCAATGAATAACCAGGGCAGTGTCTCCCCCCCAGCTGGGGCAGTCAATGAGCAGAAAGCTGCAGGCACCACCACTTCCCCAAAAGTCTCTGCAATATGTAAGCATCTGGGGAAGATACAAGTGCCTCTGACCGACGATGCACGGGGCTGTGGCATGGCACACCACCCACGCTGGATCCTGCCCAAGGCGCCGGATGCAGAACCGGCAGGGCAGAGCGTGGCAGACTCACCAGCAAGGGCCACCTACTCAGATACAAGAGAGAGGAACAAGCAGAGGGCTCCTAATGAGTCTGAAAGGAGATGTCTGATACAGGTCACCTTAAACACCTCTTCCCCTTCATTATTAAAGGAAGATGGACAACCAGCTCTAATGTGGATGCCCAGGATAGATATCCCCTCCTCCCCACAATCATAAAATTACGAATCGTTTGGGTTGGAAGGGACTTTGACAGACCACCCAGTCCAACCCCCCTGCTGTGCGCAGGGACATCTTTCAATGGATCAGGTTCCTCAAAGCCTCGTCCAACCTGACCTTTTCAATGATGGGGCAACCACAACTTCTCTGGGTGACTTCTTCAGTGTCTCACCACTCTCATCGCAAAACACTTCTTCCTTACGTCCAACCTAACCCCACCCTCTTCCCATTTTAAAACTGTTGCCCCTTGGCCTGTCACGACAGACCTTGGTGAAAAGTCTCCTTCTGTAAGACTCAGGTGAGGGTGACAGTGACCCTCACACCACCGCTAGCTGGGGCACCACAGCACTTCACCAAGGCGTCTCCAGATGGAGGACAGCTCTGTTAAGTCAAATCCCGACTATTCATGGTCTTCGTGTGACCTTCTGGAGACAAGTCCAGGGTGACCTGTCCAGGGCTGGCCACCAGCCCCTACAGCATTACCTGGGGTTGCTGGGGCTGGCAGAGCCTGGAAGAGCCTGGTCAGTGCAGGGACGTGCTGCTGCCTGCTCCGAGCATCCAACCTGCCTCGCTGGTCTTAGAGCCTCAGCCGGCCACCACTGCACTGAGACACCAGCAGCGGCTGGTTATTCGGGCTCTGTAGATGTGCAGATAAAGCTTAACGGCGGCAGAGGGATTTAGCCCATTTTTTTATGCCACCATAAATGTTTAATTCTTTTTTTTTTTTTTTTAGTGCTTGATTTTAGATCAACATTTAATCACAGCTGCAGCCCCTGTACAGGCTCTCCAAGGACGCTCCCCTGGACATACCAGGCTGGCAGACCAGGATCACTGCCGGCTGCTCTTATCCCAGGCAATGCCACAGCTCCCCGCAGAGGGGGACGATGCTTCACAAAGCTCTATGAAATTTTTCAGCCACATATAAAGGGCCACTGAATGGCCCCTCCTGTACGGGTATCAAGCCCCGCAGTGTGATGACACCCCACCAGGACCAGGGGTCCACGGAGATGCCGAGCTGGCAGCAGCTCTGTGTCCTGGCCACCGCCACCTCCAGATGGGTCTCCAACACAAGGCAGGTGCCGGTGGTTGCCCTAGGGTTGGTCCAATGCAACGTATCACCAAGGCTCATTAACATAGGGCAAGGTTTAACAACCCAGTCATTGACCCAGGTGACCTTGGGACATCAGATGAGGTCCCAGAGTCCCTGTCCGAGCCACATACGGCCACAATCTTGTTCAACCCTACCAAGGTCAACACATGGTGCAAGTGGGTATCCTAAGAGAGGAGAGGATCTGCTCTGAAAAGGGGATGGTGATGCCCTGGAGTGATCCACATCTGCCCAGCTACCCATCCCCACCAGCACAGTGCCTCTTTTCAGCCTCAACACACCTAGGGTTGTGCCCAGGAGGGATGGGGACCCATCTTTGGTGGGACCCAACTCTATCACATGAAGAGCCCTGTTTCAGTGGCTCCAGTTTCTCAGTCAGCCGCAGAATGGGGAAACCAATCAAGGGGGTGACCGTTTCATGGGTTCCCGGCGCTATTTATCATTCCCAGACCGGGCACAGTGCCGGGAGAAGGGAGTGACTCTGCAAGCTCTGAGTCTATTGACCTGCTTTAGGACTCTTTGGAAGAGATGAACTTTTTTTTTTTTTTTCCCTTTCTCCCTTTTTCCAGATCACTGACTCAGCAAATTAGAACAAGAATATAATTTAGCAATACAGCGGTTTTTGAAAGACACAGTCCCCCTCTCCTCATCCCCACCGCCCAAATAGATTTTTTTTTTTCCCCCTTCACTATTCATTCAGAGCTGATGCTAATTGAAAAACGTAGAACGTGGCTAAGAAAATGGTGGGCTGTCTCTTTGGGATGACCAGAGGACGGGCAATGCCCTCGTGCCACGCTGTTCAACCCAACTGATGTCCGGGTGACTTTTTAGCCTTTACCGGATCTGGGGGGGCACTCAGCAGCAGGAAGAAGCATGCCAGCACAGTTGACAGTGGGGTCAACTCCCAGAAAAATCAAACCCAGCTTAAGCACAACATGGGGGGGATCCAGCAGACAGGTCTTGGCCCAGACCACCCACAAGAGCAAGAGGCAGACTCTGTCAGAGCAGTATGCCCACATGCCACCCCTGCACCGCATCCCAGCACTGCTGGCACCCAGCCCTCACCCATGCCATGCCATACCATGCCACCAGCAGCTGCCCATGGCCCCAGCTGAATTTCAGACCCACGTGATGACCCAAGTCACCGGATTTTTCCTGCACTACCTATGCAAATATTGTACCTCCTCGGGGCATTTGGCAAGGTGGTACCCCAACCCAACAGCGGCTTGCAGTGACTCTCCTCCAAGGCCAAGGGCAACACCCATGGGTGGACCATGGTGGGCAGTGACAGCCCAAGTACCACTTCAAAGCCTCACACCAAGAGGATCCAGGCATCCCTGCGCTCAGTAGGTACGGTAGGAGCAGGGATGCTCCCAGTCGAGTCCGGTGCTGAAGCAGGCAGGGACCGCAGCTCAGCTGCCACCGGAAAATCCAGCTGGTGCCTTATGGACTCATCCTGACGGTCCCAGATGGATGTTGGCCCAGGGAGACCCAGCACGACCACAGCACGGGAGATGTTGCCCTGCGCACACTACAGCTGTTTACCACTCGAAACCAGGGACCACTGCACTCCTGCTCAGAGCGAAGTTTGAGCTAAGGGGCTGGGCTCCAGCTGCACCACGTCCGCAGGTTTCACCGTCACCGATTACCCTGATAAGCCACCTCCTGCCTTCCCTATTCTCTGACCCGATTGCCGGGTTAGAAGCTGCTCCCTGGCAGAGGGGAGCTCCAGCCCACCCAGGTCAAGGGATGCCAGCACCGAAATTCAAGCAGAGACCCGCTGCTGCCCATGTCTGCAAAGGGAAGACCGAAACTCAGTATGCCCAGGGACCCCAGGGGGAGACCCCAGCCCTCCTCCCCAAGTCAATCAACGCCAGTACATAAAGGAGGGCGGGGACTGGGGGCACTGGGCAGAGCACACATCTCATGGTGAGAATTGTTAATGGAAAAGGGAAAAAATAAAAAAGTAAGAAGTACCAGGTGTTTTATTATCTAGGGCAAGATCCGAACCCAGGAGCGCAGCCCAAGGAGGGGTTAGGGTGCCTGAGAGGGGCTGGTTACCTCCAGTGCTGCAGAAGGCTTCTTTTTGAGTTCTTCACATTTTCGGAATTTGCAAATCTGGTGGCCAGTTTTGCGATTCCTACAACTGCTGCACTGCTCGCAGTTTATCCGTCTTCGGCAGGGCGGGCACATGCCGCATCTTTTCCGTTTCTTTTTCCCCGAATTGATGGCAGATGCCAACTCATTCTGCATGGGATACTCTGCCAAGCCAGCCATATGGAGCGCACTCTCTGCCAGAAACACGCCGGCAGGGGTCATAATGAAAAGGCCTGGGTTGATGGGAAAAGCCCCCAGGTAAGGAAAATCAGAGGGGCCGTTCATTGTCTCTGCAGCTGAGACTGCCTCCATGTCAGAGATACCAGTCCCGTGGTCGCTTGCGAGAGGAAGATGCTCCTGTACCACTCTTTTGAGCATTTCTGTTGACTGAGCAAACTGTTGTAGGGCGGTCTGTCCTTCTGAGGAGATCTCCGACACCCGGTCTAATTTGCTCAGCATACTAGAGATGTTTTTGTGCTTTGAGGTAGAATGACTTTTATCCACAGTCGCTTCGTTGCCATTAGCTAAGGGGTTGCCTTTCTCCAAATGTTCGCTTATCGAGCTGCTGCTACCAAAGGTGGAATAGTGGGAGAGCGGACGGGACTTCTTAAGACTTTTGTTCAAAGGTTCACTTATTATTCCACTTTTGTTCCTCCTCTCGGAGTTGACGGGGGGTTGAGAGTCATCTTGGTTATTTTTTTCCGTCTCTGGCTTGTTCCCAGTGTCTTGATGGGAGCCCGAATTTGACATGGTGCCCAGAGCACAACAACAAAACCAAACCCAAAATAAAAAAGTAAAAAAAAAAAAAAAAAAAAAAAACACGAAAACCCACCCCCAACGCCAAAGTGAAAGACCCCCAAAGCCCTTCTGGTAGCACCGGCCCTCCAGCCACCGGGGAAAGCTCAGACGGGAACGCTCATCAACGGGGCGTCTCCTCCAGCGTCGGCTGCAGAGGACTTCAGTCCGATGTCAGTGCAAAGACATACTCTGCGACTCTGGTACACAACATGCGGTTCTGGAAGTAGAAAAGAAAAGAGAGTTAGCGCTGGCAAGAGACAAGGGGCTTTTCAAAGCAGCTCTTACTCCATGAAAGTCTCTGCGCCATGAACAAAGAAACTCCAGGGAACGGACCTCGGTGGAGATCCGTTCCGCTGCTCTTTAAAAGGGTCATCATCCAGATAGAAATGGGGGGTCACAGGGAAAGTCCTGGCCTGGTAGCAATGGCACTCCGATGCTTAAAGGCTCTCTGTGCCCGACTCTCCTCCCCGAGGGACTGCAGCCCCAGGGAAATCACGGGGCTCATCTCCTGCTCCGCTCCAGCGGTGTGCAGCCCCCCATGCTGGATGGGACCACAGGTACCCACGGGATGCCCCCAAGTTGGTAGCCGGAGCTTGTTGTGAGGGGTGCCCTGTCCCCACCCTGCAGCCACCCATGTGCTGCACCCTGGCTCC
>NW_009622389.1:0-4075 GCF_000690535.1 Cariama cristata | reverse complement strand
AACAGACTCACTTAGTGAGAAACACAAAGACATAGAAGGCCACCTTTCCTCTCCCCTGTCCCTGACTCAACTTTACTCCTTCATACCAGACTCCTTTACCTGTCCGAGTGGGATGCGTCTTCCCTCTGCTCTTTCCCACTCTTTTTCTTCCTCATGGCTCTGCTGTGCTGTGCGGTGGGTCCACTGTGGAGCTGGAACTGGCTGTGTCCCACACAGGGCAGCCCCTTATCTCTGCTGACAGGAGCCACTCTGCAGCACCCTCTAACCCCTGCACTACCAGAGCCTTACCGTATGTAGCCATTACAGTGCCCATTGGGAATACCATAGAGCGTAACACTCAGGTAACAGAGTCGGAGTCTGCCCTAGTTGGAGTCACATTCACGCTGTCCTGGACTGACATGGGGTCGCATGTTGCACCCTTTGGAGGAATTAAAAAGGTGCGGTAACCAGCCTGGGTTTCTGCTTAGGCACTGGGTATGTTCATATCATGTACACCTCAGCAATCACTGAGTAAAAAGCAGGCAATGCTAGGGTAACAATTATCTATTCTATTGTACAATGTGCAAATAGGCCTGGTGGAGCATTTCTAGTGCAGGTTTCTTGGTGTATATAACTTGGTCGGATATGAGCATCTGCCACACGCCATGCTGCGTGACCATGAGCAATTTGATTTTTTCACCAAGTGCTCCTCACTTTAGGCCTCATGAAGACAGATTGGTGTGGGGGAGCAGGCAAGTGGGGGGAGAGCCTCACCAAGAGGTTCTAGCAGCTCAAGCTACCTAGAGCCTTTGTGGGATGCCTTGCAGCATTTAAGACAGTGCACCACGCAGCCCAGCTGGTCCAGCTCTGCCCTGGGGTGAGTGGGAGGCACCACCCCTTCCAGCAGTCTTGGGCAGGATAGGAACTGCTTAAGGCACTGAGAGGACAGGTTGGGCTTTCTCGGACTGCCTGCCACCCAGGTGTCCTGGTGTTTATGTGAAGCAGCCGTCTGCTGAAGGCAGAAATTCTTGTGGGAATACTTCCCTACAGCTAAGCCCCTTTGATCACCTTCAGCCTGCAGGGAGAGATGGAGTGGACTCAGGCTTCCCTTGTTGCTCGAGGAAAGGGAGGCAAGAGAGGAGGATGGGGAGTCTGGAGCAGCGCAGGCTTTTATGTGGTGTTCCAGAGCCCCGCTGGTCATGAAGGACACCTCACAGGAGATGGTGGGATATGTTGGACAAAACTCAAGGCCAAGGAAGGACCACTGTGAGCTAGAGGGAAGCCATTTGCAGGCAGGAGTAATGGCCACAAGGACCTTCCCTAGGCTTGTCAGGCTCTGCAACAGCCTCTTTTTTCTGACCTTAAACCCAGGGAACGAAGCAGATCCATAATGAGAACGAGTATACCAGAGATTCAGGCAGGTCTCTCTCAAGTGACCTCTCCTTGGGATCTCCATAGCTATGTCCCTTGATGACTTGACCAGGCCTTCACAATTCTTCTAACCAGGGGTCTCGGCTCAGCGTGGAGAGTGGAGAGTACCTGTAAGGAAAGAGGCAAATCGAGGCAGAGCAGGGTGATCAAAGAGATGCCTATGCCCTTCCCTGAAAGTAACCCACACCCAAAATGACCTGTTTTGATCAGCAAGGTCATCCCAGAGGCCAAAGGTCTGGGTGACCTGCTTTTCAGGAGAGGCACAGGGCAGGGAGCCAAACGCTCACAGCTCTTTTTCCTGGGTCACCGATGCTGTGGATCATTCCATGCATTTCAAACTACGAAGGGACGTCAGATCAGTCTCCCGAGCACCTGGGAGTCATTTTGATGTGGAAGAGTTGGGAAAAACCCTGGACTCTGGGCAAACATGAGTCAACCTGCTGTTGACTTCAGTGGACACGGTGCCCCAGCCTCAGGTGTGCCAGGGGTACCAGAGCTCATAGCCCCTAAGTGCCGTTTTCCTCAAGGGCATTTCCACACATTTTAGCACCTTCCTGAAACAACTGGGCCATCTGTGCGATCTCCTGCCACTGCTGCCTTCCAAGTCGTTGCTGCTGAAGGGCTCGTGTGACCTAGGAAACCCTAGAATAATGATGGTTAGAAAGGCCCTCTGCCTGTTCTCTAGGCTGACCTCCTGCTCTGAGCACACCAAACGTCCCTATTACCTCAGGAAGCTCTGGCCCTTGTCCCCGTAACTTCTGAACACTGTCATTGTCGCGGAGGTCCCTTGGTGGCAGCTCAAGGTCCCATGAGACTCAGTGCACGCCAGGATAATGAAGGTTGGAAGGGACCTCTGAAGACCATCTGCCCTGACCCACTGCTCCAAGCTGACCAAATTTACCAGTTAGCTCAGCAGGCTCCGGGCCTTGTCCCGTTGACTTTTCTTTCCCATTGTCTTTCAGCTGCCGTTTTATGGCAGGGAGGTGGCATTTTATTAAAAACCCTTACCAAACCGGTTTCATTCCCCGCGGCATTTCTTTGCCCGGTCATGCCCACCTCTCTCAGGCAGACCGGTGGTGGGCTGTCAGGACCAGCCAGCCCTACCCCTGTAGCCAGAAGCACGTCAGGCACAGAAGGCTGCACTCACTGAATAGAGGGGAGAGGCAACTTTTAACAGCAACGTTCCCCATGGCTTCTCCTACTGCTTTGTGATCGCCTGACAGCCTTTTGTGACACTGTCATGCCCACATCTTCTTGGATCTCCTTCTGATGGGCTGTGCACTTCCTTTGGATCAAGAAGTGTACGGATACAACAAGGTATACGATGCAGTGCTATCTCCTGTGGAACGAAGACAAGCAGCTGGCACAAGCTGTGTTCCTGGGGATGGTCCATCGCCTGCCGAGCTAGAGGTGACCCCACAGTTGACACCCAAGCAATCTTCTGGCTTCTGGCCCATCGGATACTCGGGTAGCAGGGATTCACTCGCAGATACGCATGCCACCTTCCTGCCTCCAGATCATGAAGCACTCGGACAAGGAGGAATTCTGGAAGAGGCCAATCTCGATTGTCTTTGAAAGGTTACGGCAACTGGGACAGGCTCGTGAGGCCTGGAAGAAAGTTAATGCCATGCCAATCTTACAATGCACTTGTGTGGACCAATCAAACTACTCATGTTAAGGGATGGGCTAATCAGTTACTATTGCTTGCAAAATCAGCATGTGCTTCTCCCAGGCAGGCGATATGGACGTATGGTCACCGGGATGTTAATCTTCATTGTTCTATTCTGTGCGAGTGGAGTGGTTTCATACTCTATTCCGGTCGATCGCTGTTCTGGCCATGGTCATATATCCAGACTTTTTTTTGAAAGACACACCTCCCATTCTTTCCTTATCTGTACAGGGTGTTTTATCATGTGCATGGGGCCTTGCCCTGCCCGTGCTGTGCTGCACTCCCCCACAGCCCCTGGCTTGTCCTCCTTCCTGGTGCAGCCTTGCCCTTGCTGCTCCCTGACAGCCGAGGGCTGCTCCTTCCCCCACGAAGGGTGACAGGGGGTCAGAAAACCCCAAGCCCTCCTCTCCGTGCCTGAAGCGATGCCTATCCTGCCCAGCCCTGCTGGGGGTGGAGGTGGTTCCCAGTCACCCCAGGGCAGGACCGGACCAGACCAGCTCGACGGGGTGGTGCTCTGTCTTCAACGCCGCAAGGCATCCCACAAAGGCTCTGGGCAGGCTCAGCTGGTAGAACCTCTTGCTGAGGGCAAGGGACATGGTGACAGTGCTCAGGCCTGCATTTTGGGGCCTCTTCTTCCTGGTTCTCTGTCCGATCCATGGACCAGAGCACGCAGCAACCAGGCAGAGGAGACAAAATCAAAAGTGGGATGGAGAGGGCTGGGGTGTGGGTGCAGGTGTGAGCAGGGAGAGTGGGGCCAGAGAGAGGCAGGCAGAATACCCCCAAGGAAGATCAGATCTATGATCTGTGAAGTGTCTTCACTTCATCGTTAGCAATGAGGTCAATGTATGCACACAGGGACCTCTTCTGTAGATCGGAGTTGGCGCTGGCCCCTTCTCTTCCCCCCACTTGCCTGGTGCTCCACACCAGTCTGCCTTGATGAGACCTAGAGTGCTGGCAAGAGCTCAGATGCATGAGGTGCCTTCCCTTCTTTGTTAG
>NW_009622388.1:0-3803 GCF_000690535.1 Cariama cristata | reverse complement strand
CGGCCCAGCCTTAAACGGTGACACACCTCCAGAATCCTTTTCCCCCTCCATGCCAATTATAGAACCCTGAAGCCTAAATGCTCCTATATTTTTCTCCCTTTAGCTTACCCACCCCTTCACACAACCATCAATCTCATCGTGACATCCTGCCCTGGCAGGACTAACATGAAGCCTGCACAAACAACGGCCTTCTATACACTGAATTCTCAACATATGCCAGTTGTAGTTTGCATGTGCTGCATGAAAAAAACATAAATAATTTAAGAAAAAATAAGGTTAAGGAGAAAGGCAAGACATGGGAGGAGGGACTACACAAAAGGAAACGAAAGCAAAAAGTACAATAGGTATAACTGGAAGCTAACAGCTCATTGTGTTGAAAGAATCCAGCACTACATATAATTAAAACTGATCCTACATGATATATGGTTTAACTCCTGATTCTAAATGGCCTACCTGAAACCAGTTGTGAGAAACAGGAAAACATTGGGATCGAAGAGGAACATGGAGCGGGGGGGAACTCCCACGCAATCCATAGACTTTAACAGTGTTCAGTCTTCAACAAAGTTTCCAATGAGGGTTTCCAACCTCCCCTGGGGGAGTTGCAGGGAAAGTAACCGAGCAAGATCAGCCTACAAATCCTTAATGACTGCTCTGTGTGGAACTGGGGTGTCTTTTCAGTGATAACAAAAAAAAAAGTAGTAATTCTTCATTGTCCAAACCACAAACAAATAATTTGCAGCAAGTAGCACCTGAAAATTCAGCCTAACTTCTTAAGGAAGTGACCTCTGTGCCTTCTTGCAAACTAGAACATTTTGTATTACTAAACTGAAGAGACAAAGGAGAAACTGAGACAGGCCAACTGAAGTATGTGCAATTAGGTGAGAACAACAGCACTACTGCCATCTAGTGATCTGTGATCGTAAGTTGATTTCACAAATTTGATAGCCTTACACCCACATTCAGCTAGAAGAAAATCTTGGTTTATGCGTATATGAAAGTACGAAAGAAGGGATATGGAAAAGACAAATACAGAAAAACTACATTCCCAGTGATAAGTCATCCTTAAAATAATCCTTTTAAGAAGTAGAAGCATGAATTTTGTTAGGCTTCCATCAATTATTTGGTTAAAAACAAAACAAAACAAAACAGTTGTCAATACTAATGAAGACACTATAGGGATGATGTTAAATTCCCACATTACACAAAGAAAACACAGTACACCCTCAAGGTCTATCCCTAGTTGACTGGTAACTATATTTTACTGATTCTCACCAGCTGAATCTCATCCATTAACCTAAAGCCACATCTCAGTCATCAACCTAATTCCCAAATGCAAGGCCTGTGTATATTGAAGGGAAAACCAGGCTAAAGTTCTGACTGAAAATTTTAGCAGGGGTCGTGTTAGAAGCAGGAATTAAATGATTTGATTTAGACACTAAAAGGCTGAACTGGCAAATTATTAATCTTTTGACTTAACAGGAAGTAATCACATTTGCACTAATATTTTGTAATAATCGTAACAACATAACCATACTTTAAAAGCATTCTTCAGGTTATTACTCTAAAATATAGAAATTCACAGTTAATTAAAAGATTACCTACAAATGGAGATTAGCAAATTTCACATGGATAAAAACACATTATCTAGAAATCAGTCATACTTCAGAGTTTATAATGAGGCCATATTTTCAGCCATCCTTAATTAACCCCTTCTTGTACTTCAGTAGATGCTCCTGCTAATAAAAAAACCCTCCACAATATACTCAAGAATCCTAAGAGGCAAAACTGTTCTCTAAATGGAGCCTAAAATGAAACAAAACTACAGCTGGAATACTAGATGCAAATGTTATTAAACTTCTTATCTTTAATTACAATAGGTGTAACTAATTTAATAGTGTGGAACAATACTGATTACACACATTAATGTCAACACAAGTTGACAACTGTCCAGAACAAGGAGCGGTCATTTATTTATTTAAACAAATCAATTGTTTGTAGCCATTCCCAGTGCAATAACCTCTTCAAATAAAACGTTACATCCTAGATTACACTAACTGATAGACAGATTCACAGGCACATACTTCTATTCAACAGGAGAGAAGTCAAAGGGAAAAAAAAGTCCAAGAACTCATAAATACGCAAACAAGAGAAATTAAAAACAGAATGACCAAGAAGAAAGCAAGAAAGAAAATGACAAAAGAAAAAACCTAGAGCTATTAAAGATGGAGTGAAGCTGACATCAATCAAAAAGATAACATTCTTTAAAACAAAACAAAACCAGAGTTGAACTGTTAGTATATTAAAGTTTAATCTGAAAAATTCCTCACATTGGTTTATTCCATTTTAGAAAAGAAGAGCACAAAGTCAGGGTTAAAACTGTTAAATGCAGGCAGGTGCCAAAGGACATACAAAGTCTCATTGAAGCCAAAGGAAGTGCACAGAGGGATGATCAGTTTAACCACCTGGTGTTAAATGACTTGTTCCACAGTCCAAAGCCTTAAAGAGAGGTAATTGTTAAAGAAAACAAAAAGATAATAGAACTCTCCTATACCTGTTTTATATTCATAGCATAAATAACATTAATAACACCACCTATATCACTTCTTCACCCTTTAAAAAAAAAAAGTCTGTTTACAAAGCAGAATCCAGTATGCCTCAGACCTAATGCAGTAGCAAGACAGCTTGAAACACAAGGCATGCCAGAAGGGGTTGGCCTTGTCTTGAGACCACTGAAAATAGAGTTATCACAGTGCATAAATACCATAAAAAATAGGAAGTTCCACTTTTCTAAAAGATTCCTAATCTCTGAGAATTATTTTGTTTCCCACTTTCTTAGTGCCATTGCCAGCCCTCAGGATTTGTTCCAGACCACATGCATCTTTACTATCAAATATTTACTTTTAAATATCATAAAGCTTATGTAGCTCCACGGACCGCTTGGCTCCAAATCACTGATGGCCACAGTTAGAACTACTGACCTAGTATACAATGTTACATATGACTACATAAAATCATCAAAGAAACAGCTAAACAAAACCACGTCCATTCTGCCAATTTGCGCCAATAGCTCTATCATATGATGTGATGCAACAGCTCCAGCACTTCCAGAGATTTTTCCCCAAAAGAAATGATGCTTTTTTCATGTGACAATAAAAATAAATAAATCACATAAAAGGCAAATCACTTCAACAATGCCTCCAGGGATACTATAATGACTAATAAACCTCCTGAAGCATCGTTTCTATCAAATACTAACAGATCCTCAAGGGTGAGGATTTTCACTGTCAATCACACCAACTCAAGCTGAAACCACACGCGTTTACCAAGACCAGAATTTCCATCCCTAGCTACAAGGCTGGAACGCACAGCCCTGAGGCCAGGCATCCAAACTCCCTACACAGTGCCTGGAGGAAGCTTATTACTCAGAGGGTGACTCACAAGAACAGAACAATATACGTGACCTAGCAAGGTACCAGGATCAGCCAACTGGAAATCCTATGGAGTGTTGGCCCATGCGTGTGTTTGCAATGCCATCGGTCCCTGAGGCAGCGGAGTCCTGACCTGCATTCATAGCCCACAACCCTCATCTTACAACAAGCCCCACAGCGTGTTCCCGTCAGCACGAAGGACAGGAGCCTCTGCTGCCCTTCAGAAGTACAAGATGGTTCAGAACAAGAAGAATAAGCCAGAGTGCTCATAGACGGGTCAGGACCGCGGCTGCTCACCAGCCCGGTGAGGGGCCAGCACCGTGCAGCCTCAGGTGTGAGGCCCAAGGGGGAAAAGCGCCCAGACGGGAGGGCCCA
>NW_009622387.1:0-12475 GCF_000690535.1 Cariama cristata | reverse complement strand
CTTTTTTTTTTTTTTTTTAAGTAAACTTAATTTCCTACCCTTCTTTCCCTTTGCTGCCATGGGGGAGGGCTGCTGGTGCTTTATAGCAGTCACCAGTAACAAAGGGAGACATGAATGCTAATTTTGCCAGTTCTCAGAGTTGGCCAAAGAAGGTGTTTTAAATAGGCTGGGTGTCACTCTCATGCCGCTACTCAAAGGAGTTAATGGTTGGATTAAGTTTGCGAATATAAATTACAGGATTTCTAGCTTTACTTCCTCACCATTCCTATCAAATTGCTTTAGGTGTGGACTCAATGCCAGATGGCTCCTCACATGTGTCAGGTGTCCGTGCAGAAAATTCATTTCAGGGTCACTCCTTTGTTTTGTTTTCCTGAAGACCCTATTGATTGCTGCTCCCCATGGAGAAGGATTTTATTGAGCTCTGGGGAAAGGGAATAGTGTTTAGTTGAAGCTGCTGAAAGATCAAACTCAGCTCAACCCGACATGCAACACGCAGGAGTGGTGG
This sequence comes from Cariama cristata, assembly GCF_000690535.1. NCBI lineage: Eukaryota > Metazoa > Chordata > Aves > Cariamiformes > Cariamidae > Cariama > Cariama cristata. Next base: position 11,970 of record NW_009622387.1, on the reverse strand, counting down.
GAAAAAAAAGAAGTATTCCAATTTACATTCCTTTAAATTTACTGTTAATAAAAACTTACTCAAGACTTAAGAACTTGACTGGAGTTTGCACTAAAGTTCTTCTACCATTGTCAGAAATGTTTAGAAGGGTGACAAGGCTTTATCGTGGTGTTAAAATTGAAGTTGATTCACTTAAACCAAGGTAAATTTCTGTGTGAATATTTACATCTGCTGGCTGAAATTGGCCATAGGAGTTTGGCTTGTGCTTATAAACAGAAAGTAATGATGTAAGCTAAACGGATAAAGAGGTTTAAACTGCATAAAGGATGTTCACTCAGGCATTTCTACGGTTCAACTAAGTAATTTACAATTAACAAACTGTGTTTATAGGTCAAACATTAGCATAAAGGAAAACTTGGCTATAAAAACCATTACCTTGACCTCTCTGATGAGGGAGCCACCCTCTAGAAGCAAACAGCAAACAGAAAAGGTACTTTACAAAATCATCTAATGCAGCGATTGCAAATATTGTCTGTCTAACCCTGAGCAACTAACATCAGCACAGCAGGTCCCCATCCCGCACTGTGGTGGCTTCAGGTCTTCATCGTCACAGCAGCATCTTCCTCTGCCTCCGAGGGAACCTTGGCGTGCAAGGGCTTGCCAAAGCACACTCGTCCTTGCAGGGTCCTTAGATCAAGAACCCAGAAGCTGGAAGTTGCCTGGAGCAAGCAGATTCAAATACAGCTGCAGAAGATGAAAGGATCCTGGAGTCATTCCACGCAATAAATCTTTCCTCCGTACATCCCATAGCAAGTTTGGTCTTGTCTGGAGCACGCTGCAGGTCAACGCACCAGCTCCTGTGTCAGAGCACGGGATTAGAGCTGGATGACAGGCTGGAAATCATCCTTTGAAATTTGTTTTCATACCAGATTGGATTTACACCTACTAAGTCCACTGAAATTAGAAGGATCTCCAGGTGATCAGCACTACTTCCAATTCTAAAAGGTGCGGTCAAGTAAGTTTTAAGTGACTCCTGCTCTATTTTAAAATCTTTTTTTTTTTTTTTTTGATAGAAGGAGATACAGACTAACTTGTGAAAACAAATTGTATTTATATTTACCATGGGATATGGTTATTATTAAAGAATGTGGCACTAAAGCTTATTTAGAAAAAACACATCTATATCTATACATCTATATGCCTATATATATATCTATTTACATATCTATATATCTCCCTCTTTATCTATCTATCTATATATCAATACCTATACCTGTATCTATATAGCTACCTATATACATATATATAGATATAACTAGATATACATATATGTACGCGAATAATAGAAAGATATTACCAGTTTACTACTGGTATTACCCTAGAATTAACTGTGTCAACAACTGCCTTGGCATTGCATTAATTTTACTTTTGGTTTAAGTATTAGAAGAATAAAGGGCTGCACTGAAATTTCTCCACCAATTATTTATTTATCTGCTGCTGTTTTCTAAAAACTAGAACTTTTGCTTAAATAAGAAACTTTTAAAAAAATTGTTAGTAACATCATTCCTAATAGGTAAAATGACGTGTCCCGATGAGATGATGCAGTGTTCATGCGTGTTAGGGATAACAGTGCACCAAGGATGTAGAGGCCGTGTCTGCAGAAGGGATGTTGAAACCCTAAAACGCTGCTGTCAGCAACTTTGGGATCCCTGACAGAGGCAGGATGCTGTGACACCATTTTTGGCACTGTGTAATTAGCCTTGTCCTCAGCAGGCTTCGATCAAGGCGACTCTTCCAGTCTGCTGGCTGCTGCTCTGCCTTCTCATATCAACGCTACAAGGGCTGGACTGGTTCGAGCGGCGAGAGGCAGGCACGGGGATGAAGTCAGGTCTCTCCATGCACTCCTCTTCCTCTCAAAGGGCCTTTGCCCTGACCAACGGGTGCTTGAAAATACCCTGGGAAATAACGGAATTTCGTTATAATTAGGAACCATTACACGTACGTATAGAGCTTCGTTGGTATTTGTGCAATGGCTGCGTTATTCTTCATAGGCAGTATACAGCGTAATGCCTCTTCTGGGACCCGTGTTCCGTGCTGTGAAAGCAGGCTGGCAATAACGCCAGCTGTGCTACAGACCTACGAAACTGATCGCAAAGCAAAAATCCTCCAGATAAGTGGGCAGAGCGCAGACAGTTAACGGAATTGATCACAGGTGTTTGTCATGTAGGTTTTTTAGTTATAAAAGTGCAGTCTTTAAAAACAACAGTTGCAAGGCCACTAACTTTTTGATTTCTCTTTATTTGCTTTCTTTTTCTCACTTAAATTCCTTTATGTGATTTTAGCTGAAGGCTGAGGTATATGCGATCAAGCGCCGGGCACTGATGAAGTCACCGTGTATTTGGATTTCCACCTACAGATGGAAAGGGGTGCTCCCCTTACACCACGGCTCCTGAAAGGGGTACTCTCTGGGTTTTGACCAGGTGGGACGTGGCATGCTCTCAGCGCACTGTTTGAAGCTGGTTAGAGTTCAGCTTCTTCAGGGTTTGAGGACTTCTTTTTTTAATAGTTAGTTTCAGAAAAGCTGCTGGCACAGTCTGGAAGTCAAGTAATCAAGTTAGGAATATTAAAGTGGAGTGGGAAACTCGAAATGAAAGATACAGTACGCAGTGCAGAGGTTACAGCTCAGTATCCTCATTTTTTGACGACCCAGTCACCCCTGAAATGAAGGCCAGATCCTTCCGAGAGCATGAGCGAGCTGGGCGTTGGAAATCACGCGTGGTGAAAAGGATGCAGGGTGATGCCGGGAGGGATGCAGGCGAGCGCAGCCAAAGGAGGTCCTTGGGCGGATGCACACCCACCGGGCTGGCATCACCCGGGATGTTGTGTGTAACATCGCAGGGCACAATCTGGCCGATTCTGTGAGCCCTGAACAGAGACCTCCAACCTCCTCCTCCTCCTCGCTGCCCACGGCTGCTCCCGCTCCCCTGCCCGGCCATCAGCAGCCTTTGCTGGAGGGGTCCCTGCCCCCCCGGCTCCCCTCGGGCAGGAGGAGCTGGGAAGCCTCGCACAGCCACCGGCCGAGGGAGCAGGAGGAGGAGAGGAGCAGGAGTGGTAAGAGATGAGGAGATGGTCCTGCCCTGTCACAGCCTCCATCCTGCTGCAGGGGCGAGCGGTGGCAGCGGCAGATCCCTCCCAACCCTTTGTCTCCAAGTCTTTTCCCGTTAGAAGTTATTGCTCTGCTTTCAAAGACCCACTGAGATCGGACCATGTTAAGAGGAAAGGATTTGTGTGTCTTTTATACCAGCGTTTGTAGAGTGGCTGTAAAAACCCTCAGAAATTCAGGGACTACAGAACTACCATGATTCTCTGCTGTGTTTTTCCCCTCTCCTCAAGAAGCCAGTCATGCACTGCCTCACGGTCTATAGCAGAGAAGCTCTCAAGCGAAGGACTTTCCTTCTTCAATCAATCCAGGTAAGAGAAAGATGAGGCCATGTGGAAGCTCCTTAGGAGCAGAGAGGAGTACCGGCTGCTCTCTGGACCTGTCCTCCAAAGGCTGAGGGTATGGTTTTCCACTGCCCATGGCCACCACTCCGTACAAATGGCCCCAAAACCCAAAGAAGCAAGGGGACTTTTTGCTGCCCACGGCAAACCAGCCTTTGCCCCTGCGGAGAGCAGGTCGTTCAAACCACATGAAGGCAGGACAGGGGCCCCGGATGGTTCCCTGGAGAAAATCAAGGAGAAAGCTAGACCTGTGGCCAGCTCTAGCTCTGTCCAGTTATGTTCCTAGTTACCTTTAAAGGTATCCAGGGTGAGAATAAATGAATAAACACACCGCCAAAGCTGGTACAGCAGTGGCTGGAATAAGTGGGATCCTGGAAAGCTTTTGGACAGCAAGATGACTTTGCAGAGAAAGGCACTCACAAAAGCAGGAGCAATTCCAATGTAAGAGCCCAAATTCAGTGAATGAGGCTTTCTGTTGGTACTCGCAGTCAAAACAGGATAGCCCCAAAGAAAAGGCATGGGCTTCACACTGCACTGATGTTCCTGTGAAGAGTTTGCTCTTGGGCTGGCAACAAGGAGAAGAGGATGGTCTCGGGCATCAGGCGCAAGCATCAGAGTCAGCAGGCTAGATTCATCCCATGAAACACCCATCTAACCTTTCTTGGGATGAACCAGACCTCAGTTCTGCAGTTGTAAAATGAGGAAAACACTTCCCAAATGGGTTGACGACCCCATGCGATGCAATGGTGGTGGACATACTACTTTGAAATAGGAGAAACTCAGACTCCAGTTGTACGCAACTGAATTCAGAGTCAAAAGAGTGATTGCTGGTACTAAGGGGGAGGTAGGAACTGAGATCAAGTGTGAAAATGAACTGATAGCGATGACAGGCTGGACTGTCACAAAGTGCCCAAATCACTTTTGAAAATGTAACCTGAAGCTCCTGGAAATGTTGACTTCAGGCTCTGGCACGTCAGCAGTTTCCTTGTCCACAAAACCCTCAGAAACCACCTCTCAGTCACTGGAAGTGCCCAGGCAGCCGTCTCAGCCCGGACCCTGGGTGTGACCCGCTGTCTTTACCAAGCCCAGAGCAATCTACATCAGTTCTGCACCCTGATCGCTCATTTTATTCACGTGCTTCAAGATGTAGATGTACTCTGAGTACCGGTCAAGCCAAGGCTTCTGTTGGGCAGTTTTGTGTTAAGAAGAAGCATCTGCACGCAGGCGGCTGTGCAGAGCTGCTCATGCAGCAGGACAGATCTACAAAGCAGATCTCACACAATACTATCTGTGTTAAAACCATAATTAAAAACCCAGTGGAAAGGCTCAGCTCAAATTATTTCTTCTTAGTGGATACGGGTTTTTGCCGTAAGGTATCCCTAAACACAGAATACATTGCATAGTCCATGAAGTTGCTTCATTTAAAGAAAAAGAGTAGTTTCACGAGCATCAGAACTATGAAGGCCAAGTCGTCTGCAGATTTGCATCTCTTGCATGATTGACTTTGAAGTCAAAAGGAAGCAAGAACTCCATTTGAAGTTTGCCCTGTCATTAGAGAAGATATAATGTCTCCTTTTTTCATGACTTCTCCAGGTATTAGAAAATACCGTTTGATATTATATATTCCATAGTAACTGCAGCTCTGAAAGGCTTTTTGGCTTGGTTGTCTCTTTCACGTACCCTGTAGGAACTTTGCAACATCTGCACTTCTGTAATTGAAGCCAACTAAGGGAGCTGAACGTTGTGCTGGGATCTTGAGATGTATGATCACTCTGTGTCCATGCATAAGCTTGGGTACTGTTGGATGCTTCAGCTCCTGCAACTTTCAATATCAGCCTTTTCCGCATTCCTATACAGATAAAAGGAAGATCACTATCTCCCAAAAAGTTCTTCATACACCTGCCTACTACTTGACCTATGGGGTGACTTTCTGGTAGAACAGGCTTCGCACTGCTGGAGAATGGGAGAACGAAAGGCAAACTGCAGGTTAACCTCAAGTTCGGTCTTGCCCAGGGTCAGCTTTTCCTTTCCTGGGGTTTATGACTTCATTTGGATTAACGCTTGGTTGATGCATTCATCCAACTCAAAGCCAAAGGACACTGAGAATATCTAGTCTAACTTCCAAGCTGATCCATTTCATCCAGTTACTCCTCTGCTGAGGGAGATAATTACATTCCTATTGACTTACCCGTGTTCCAGAAAAGTGATCCTATCTTCACTTAAAGACTTCAGGGAAATACTTCATTTTCTGGATGTTTTACTTCAGTGATTCTTTGCCTCACTATTTATCCATATATGTCATACAGCTTCATGTTATATTTCTGCTCATGACATTAACGAATCCTTCAGGATGGCTATTTTCCTCCCCCATCAGTACTCTTTGATTATAATCAAGTCATCTCTTCATCTTCTCTTTGACAGACCATTAATGCATTGACCAGTACTCAGGTATGCTACTCAGCTGCCTGGGCAAACAAATTATCTTTTCCTCTAAAGCTTCAGCCAACATTTGGGCGAGCTATGGGCACATGCTCAGGATGCTCAGGATTCAGGCAGAGCCCTTCACCTGCCCGAAGAGGTTATCCCCTTCCAGCCACTGCTGGCTGCATCACCACGCTTTGTCGGTCCCTGCCAGAGTTAACCACGTTAATGTCAGTGGTTTAAATGGTACCTCTGCTTTAACCTCTGTGGGTTAGGGAAGGTGCAGCCAAGGGAACATCACCAGAGTCCTCTGGAGCTTGCTGTTGCTGCTGCTGAGCTCAGCCGATTCCCACCTCATCCATCACCTACTTCCACCGGTCCACAAAATGGTTTTGGTGACTTTGGCATCTGCATGCAAACCTGTGAGCTGCTGGATCTGACACACGTCACCTATTGGAGAAAAACCACTTCTGTACTGTTTTTTGTCATTCCTTGGTCTGTAACTCTAACGTTGCCCCTTTACAGCACCGTGCTGCGGTGCCTCCACCACCACCCCCGAACTCCCCTCTGTCGCTGTCAGCATCTCCCCAGCACCCTCGGTGCAGCACTGCCTGCCCTGCGGGTTCGACGGACTCAGGATTTCGTATTTGATGGTCTCTCATTGTCCGGAAGATTTTTAGTTACTGATCATTTCTTAGCTTCTGTTCTGCTTTTCCAAGAAAACTTCCAGGTCACTGTTAAAGCTTTATCCTGTCCAGCAAATGATATGGATTTGTCCCAGCAAATTGGTTTTAAAGACAGTGGGATTATGGGCTCTAGCTCTACTCTATTTATGGGGACTATTTAAATTTTAAGTGGTAAGCTTTGAGACAAAACCTGTACTTTGTGGATACATGGTCAAACTCGTGTTTGCCTCGGTTACCCATTTCACTTGGCTTTGTGTTTAGACCTCATCTCCTTCAGACAGTCAACAAGTGCCAGCAAACATCCAGCCGTCACTTAATCAGGAGTAACAAAACCATCTCTTACACAAAGCTGCCGGTACTCCACTGACAAGATTAAGCTAGGATGCCTCTCTGCCAGCTGTGGAGCTACGGGATGGCCAAAACCAGTTTTCCTGCATTATTTCCCTTGGCATTGCCCATGTTTTCACAGGACCGAGGCCAAACAAAGCAGCACCAGCGCGGGGCCGTCAGCACATCGCAGGGGAAGGAAGCCTCGTCCCAGGGCCAGACCAGGGGATGGGTAGTCGGTGGCGGACAGGCTCCCTGCCAGACCATGGACAACCCCTCCATCCTTTGTTTCCCACCTTTGTAAAAAATCCTTCTTGAATATCTAAATTTAGCAAGTGTTTATTTGGACTGCAGCAGCTAACGACGGTAGCTGGGCCACGGTGTGCGTCATGACAACCCATTCAAATCTCTCACAGGTGGTGGTCCCTGGGCACGGGTGGGTGCAGGGGGCCGGGTGAGGGCTGCAAGGGCCATCGCTGATGAGTAAGGAAGCGTGCCCACAGCGTGGGCTCCGACTCTGCCACCTCGGGGCCAACGCAGCCATCTATGATGTCCCTGCAGGAACCGCTTTTAAAAAAAAAAGGATGTATTTTATCACAAATAAATTATTATCACAAATACAAGTCTTGCTGTGGCGCATCACAGAGGTGCACCGACTTTTCTGGCAGCTCTTCTTTCATTTCTCCTCGCTCCTGCTTCCCTTCCAAGCACTCCCATTCTCCCTTACCAGCTTTTCAATTCCCACTAGCTGAGGAGAAAAAGAGGTGTTCAACTTGCATCTTTTGTCTACAAAACTTGGAAGTTTACCAGGATTTTCCAAGAGGTAAAAACTCCATCCAAAGCTCCGTTCCTCTTCGTCTCCTAAAGAAGGTCTCGCATGGGGTAGTCTACCACCTCCTAAGACCCAGAGAGTTTTACCTGCCATACAATTTACCTGGCACTATGTCTAACCAATCTACCTGTTAAAATTATCTTCCTGTTAATTATTGTTGTTTCAGATGTTGCCAGAGAAAGCAATAGGCACTTCAGGGAATAAATGAGGGCGACCGAAGAGCAAAATCCAGCCCAGGGTAAACCCTCCAGCACTCTAGATTGCGTTGAAGCCAAGCAAGAGAGCTTTAATTGTGTCAGAACAGAGCCTTTGTGAGCAAAGCACCTGCCGTTACTGAAACGATTGGAAATGACAGCTCTTACACATCAATAGTTCGACTGTAGGCCAAATGACAGAAAATTATGTGGACTGTAATAAGGTCAGAGCTGTTTTCGTAGCACGTTCCTTTTTTAACCCATAATTCCAACCCTGAAGAAGCTCTCAAAGCAACCAATTGACCTCGGACACTTGTCTAAATAAATCTGGTAGCAGTTGGAAACTTGCTGCCTGGACTTCCATCTCCTCTGAGATTTAGAAACAGAATGCCAGTGCTTCACCTGCTCATTGCCTTCTGCCAGCTGCAGGGTGCAAGACACATCTCTACCACAGAGAAACAACACAGACTACGTTTAACAAAATTATTTGTCTTTTTTTCTGTGCCAAAGTCAGGCCCAGGACTAGAAATAGAGATATGGCATGAAGATGCCGTTTGAAGCCCTGTTGATAACACTTCTTCCCAACCGTAAGTTGGAGGCAGCGTTGGTGGGGAGTGAACAGAGGAAAGTCTGTCAAAGAGAAGAAGCCAATATTTCGTTTTCCATTGAACTTAGGTAAACTCTGGTCAGGCAGAAGTCTCTTCTGTAAGGATATTCTAGAAGTAACTACTGGCAGTTTGAATTGATGGCCTGGCTACTTGCATATGAAGAAAACAAAAGAAAAGAGAAATGGTTCTCAACATGCCTCCAGCAGATTCCAGCTGCAGTTTTCTTTGGAGCTGGTCCTGCCTACACCCATCTCAAGAGTCATCTCCTCTTCCACGGCCGAGGCACAGACCTCTGGGTCTGAGCGGGCGAGGGGCTGGGGAGGGGGGAGCACACACGCAGGGGGATGGGAAGGTATCCCAGCTGCGGGCAGCGGTCCACCTCAAAGTCCACTCCTGGAGCCGATCACTTTTCCTTCATTAGCAGGCATCTGCACCAACGCAAAATCAGTTTCAGTGGTAAAAGTGGTAACGGCAAATACAGCTTTTGCCGCGCTACACGGCTTTTGGTGAGGTTAGACGCCCACGGGGAGCTGAAGCCTTTCAGGAGGAAGGACTAAGGCTGTCTCGTGGGTGGGGAATCACCCCAGACATCCAGAAGGAAGAAATGCAACTGTAAATGACACTTTTCGCACCAAAGAGACCTCTGGAGAGATGGGGACGGACGCAGAGGTAGCTCCAGGAGCGCGGTGCCCTCTAGAGCATTTGGGCTGAAATAGGCTGAAATAGGTGTCCAGTTCAGATGGAGAGTTTGTCTGGCACACACCTGTCACCAACCGCCTTCACACCCCACCTGCGATTGAAGGTAAAACGTAATTAATGTACCTGGGGCTTCTGCACATCAATCACGCGGCGCTGCCGCCCCAGTTCATTTTGGACCCTGCGTATTGGCACCGGGTTTTGTATCAGCGGCGTTGATGGTTTCTGGTAAAACGGCTGTCAGGTGCCGGTATTTTCACTTGGCTTGGCTCAATGGAGTTGAAGCAGGGGTTACATCCAGCCCTGGAAAACCTGACAGAGAGCAGCGAGGTGGCCTGGCTTGTGAGGTCCCTCAAGGTTGGCCAACTTGCCCACCACCTGCTGTGGCTGAGAAAGTGGCTGTTCAGAATTTCCCCCTCCACCGACGACTTTGTACATCACTTCTGCTGTGCCAGTTGATCATTAAGAGCATCTTGGAAAGAGTTCAGCTGGCTGTTCAGCAAGGGCTTTATTTAGTACAGGGTCTGTAGCCATACACGTGTATGTGACATGGCAAAATGAGAGCTTTGCTTTCAGAGAGCACGTGAGTTGTGCTGTGTGAACTTTGCTCCAGCGTCTCCAAAGTCTGCTGTCTCAAAGGCCTTTGTACACACATAACCGCAGCCAGATGCTGCCATCTAGATCTGTCCTACGTATTTGCCACGAATCCATTTTTTTGTTTAAAACTTTGAACTTCTGCATCCTTGTCAGCGCTGTAGAAGGATGGCTTTTTTTTTTTTTTTTTTTTTTTTGTAAACAGTTTAGTGTGGATCTGTTTAAAGGTTCCATAAAAGAGCCACAACAATTTTAGCTTGACTGTGTTTTAACAATAGGTACTCACCTTGAGATATTCTCTGTCCAGAAGATGAAATTAAGTATTTTTTTCCAGTGCAGAGTCTCTTCACTGTGGCCATAATGCCCCTCAGTCAGCACTACCCACCGCTAGTTTTGTGTTTCTGTCTTGAAGATCAACTCACCTATTTACATCTCGTTTCTTCAAAAGATTTCTTATTTCTACAGACTTTTGTTGTCGTCCTTACCACACTTCCTGGTGCAAACACACCACGTAAGTGTGCTCTCTTTGCAAGCGTTCTCCCCTCATCTTGAGGAGCCCCGACAACACGAGCATCCTTCTCTGGCTCCCCAGCCGTTGGCAGCAGCGAACGTCCCCAGGAGTCAGCGCTGCTTCTCCGCGGCTCTCTGCCTTGCCTCTTGGCGAGGATGCGGATAGGCTGTGCCAGGGCTGGCACTGCTTCCCAAGACAGAAGATGAACATTAACCAGTTCATTACATGCTGTTTTTATCTGACAGCCTGCTATTGGCTTCTTCCCACACAGTTACTGATGCACACATACCTGGCAGAGACTGTTTCACGTGCTCCCATGACTTTGCCCGTGTTCTCTCTGAAGCAAATGCTATAGATTGTGTGTTACAACATCGTGACTTACACGGTGGACTGTATTTCGCAGCTGATATATTGACACCGCGCATCTTTTGATGATCTTCGGCAGCTGAACATGCCTCTTGAAGGATCAAGGCAGCATCTCACCCTAAAGATGACAAATGCTTGCACATTAGCTATTTTAATTAGACAAAGCAATCCTGTTTCAAGACAGAGCAGAAAGAATTAACAGGCAAACCTCCAGGACAGGGAGGCAAGTCTATCAGTAACTCCAATGTGCACGTTTAAGATCGATTCAACAGCACCTGCACCGCGCTTATCAGCTTTAAAATGCAATAGTAGCAAGATCACTGAAAAGGGTGTGCACGTCTCTGACAGCCCGGTTCAGCTCCAGATACCGAAGAGGTTTGATGGCCCTCAGCATCCCTGGCCAGTGGCCGCTCTTGGTGGCCAGTGGCTCCTGTTGGTGGCCAGCATCCACGAGGTGGAGCTCCAAACGTTACGATGAGCCCGGTAAGGTCACTTCATCTCCCATGGTACATTCGCTTTTTTTCCCTTTTCCCTCCTGCAGAACTGTAGACCTGTGGGTGCGTAATCAATTTTCTTATTAAACGAGTGTTTATTTCAAAAGTAAGCTTGAGGGTTTTCTTTTCCATCTGTTTCTGTGAATTTACCTAATACCGGTTTGCTCTTCTGCTCCGTCACAGGACCTCTTAGATGTGAAACACAAACCCAAATGTCTTATTAGAAAATGGGGCATAGTTCTGAACGGTGTGAGGTCAGCTTCACTTTCCTCTCGTGCTGAAAGCTCCAGAAGGCAAAGATTATCGGTAAATTCAGACGGTAGATAGCGACAGTTAATGGTAATTGGCATAGGCAGTTCTGCTGAAGAATTTTAAGCGTTTCCCCGAAAATTTTTAAGTAGTTTCACCTAGCCAATTTCTGTAGTTGTGGCAGGAATTTAAATGTCTTTTCTGCAGCCCTGGCACAAACAGGTCATGGTAACTTTAGAGGACTGGAAACAAAATGAGTAATTAGAGTATCTTGCCCACCTTTACAAGGGATAATTTGTTCAGGAGATTTTTGCTTGGTTTTCTCATAAGTTTGAGAGTAGCGGGGCTGATGTTACCTGAGGCAAGCCAGAAGGTTATCTTTCTTACTGCAGATTACTGAAAAGTTCCAGTGTTTCCACGAGCAATGCTATGTGTGCTCTAACCTTTGAGACTGAGCCACGAGGCAGACGTGCTCGGTCTGTTTTATCGGTGCCTGCCAGGCCTTGCGGGTG
>NW_009622386.1:0-13568 GCF_000690535.1 Cariama cristata | reverse complement strand
CACAGGCCCTCAGCCTTTGGAAACGACTTCTGTTAGCTGTGAGGGAAAGATACCCCTACAAGACAGATATTGTTTACCAGCCAAAAAAGTAGACCAGCATAGAGAAAGGTATCCAGTACCTGAGGGAACTAGCCATGCGGGAGATGATTTATTTTGACCTGAATAATCCACAGACACCTATAGATCCAGACCAAGTCCGTTACTCACGAACCATGTGGCGGAACGTGATGCAGGGTGCTCCATCAACGTATGCCCCCACATTTGCACTGATGGCCTGGAAAAATGGAGAGGAACCGGCATTAGATGACGTAGCTTGTCAGCTACAGCACTATGAGGCAAATCTTCCTTGTCCCCTTCAGACCTGTTTCATGGCTGTAAATGTATAACAACAGCCTTAAATGGTGACAACTAATTTCTGCAAACATAGGTATGGTTCCCCAAAGCATGCTTTTTTAGTGTTTTTAAGCTATTTTATTTGAAAACCCCAGTCAATGCCTTTGGAGACTACTCCAAAAATCCTACTGCAGTGACAATTTTTCTCACAGCCATCTTGTATTTCCTCATAATTTGATTTAATTTAACCATGCTTACCTCTTTCTCCAAGTCTTACGCTAAATAATTTTCCTGATTTCTTGGAGTTAACACTTTGTTGAAGACAGTATGTCACATTTTCTTTCAGCTATTCCTTACACACATTATCCTCTTGCAAAATGTTCCCTCACAAGTCACTCCCTGAACTCTGTAACAGTATTTTGAGTTGTTTGCTGACTTGAATCTTTCAACAGATTTAGGAAAACATGGTGCCTGTTGTATTATTGCAGAGATAATTGTATTATTTCTCATTTAACTGTACCAGCTTGTACAAAGCCTAGGTGCTCTTCCATACACAGTTGCTTTCAGATCAAATATAGACAAAGGTATTGAACAATGTATATAAGGATGATAGAATCAAGACAATGGAAGGAATTTCATAATTTCTATAGAATATAGAAATATTCTATACTTATGGATACCAGCTTTTAAATTATGTTATTTTCTTCACTGTACCATACAACAAAGTCATATTTTGACTTTTATGTATACTCCTCCAACCAGCATTTTTTGGGCATTAGCGTTTTCCAAGGGCTTAGCTGTATTTAAATTTATTTCAGGCCTCCTACATAGGAGGTTGTTAATGCTTTGAAGCAGATACTTGAAAGAAACAAGTGAAAGATAACTGACTTTACATCTCTGTGTAATTAAATGGTCAGCCAAATTTCAGCTCAGGTTGTCCAAGGGAACATCTCTCTGTTCCTCAACTTGTGGTTCCAATCACTGTCATTTCAACCACTGTGATACCATGAATTACCTGTGGCATAATTCATACTCTTTTCAGCTACAGAGAGCTATGCTATCTCGAACCAATTCTATTTTAATTTCTATTTTTCTGGTCTTTCTGTTTGCATTACCTTTTTCATCATAGCCAGTTTATGGGACAGCCTAATTTTAGTATTATGAAACTTACTTTTGTGCCATATATTTTCTCATCAAAATGCTTAAGAAAGATGTTAAATAAAACAGAACCTAACTCTGATTCCTCTGGTAGCATGACGCTTTTGCTTGCTCAGCAGTATCTTTTAGCTTTCATTCCACACGATAGTAGTGTTAGTCACAGCAGTATATGAATTTTTCAAGGAACACTTCAGTTATTACCCTGTGACAGCTTTAGCTGGAAGCTGGGGTCATCATTCCAAACAGAAAAATACTTTGTTCTGGTTATGCGGTCCTACTCCCAGGCACCAGCATGAGAGCCATAGTTACTGTGGCTGTCTCCCTTCTACAGAGGAAAATAGGTTTTAAAAATTGTTCTCAGTGGTTTTGTAGAGAACTTGGAGCCTCATGAACCCACATAAAATGTCTGTTTACTGTAATTCTTCCTACTGCCCATTTTTATTAATCTCTTTTACTACATTTTAAGGCATACTTCTAAAATCTATTACCTTGGTACTGCTGTAAACATATATTTTAATATGCTAAATATTCCAAATCAAAAATCTTCGCAGTTATATCTTAAAGATACGCATATTATCTTTATATCTCCAATGAGTTTCTGTAACATTAAATGGTTCTCAGATCAATTTTTGATTGGAGTCTTCTTTTCATTGGGTCATTATGGTGTCTTTAAGTTATTTAAAAATCCATCTGTTTGCAACATTTTTCATTTTTTTAATTGCTATTAATAAAGTACTCTGTAAAAAAAAGCCTTTATACCCAAATACAAATCACTATATATGTGCTTGCCTGGTGCCATGAAAAGACTAGAAAAACAAACAATAAAGGTGATATGTGCTATAGCTTTCCTGTCATCAAAAGGAAGGATAAGGGGAGACAGACTCTTCTCTCAGCAGCCAGAAAGTATGTTCTACAATATGTTTTCCTTCAGCAGTAAGAGAAAAAGGAAATGTCTCTTCAGCAAACAGGTGGGAGGAGATAATACAGATATCATGTCATGGTATGCTTTATTACATAAATATACTATGCCTTCAGGTAAAGCCACAACAGAAATCCCTGCTTAGGCAAACATATGAAATTTGCGTCATTGAGAAGAGGTTAGGCCATTAATTCAATCATCAGACTCCACAGACACATAAATCAGATGAGGATTGCGCACACATTTTAGGCTGCATAGCACTGGCAGAAACCAGCGTCTTCTCTTTGTAATGAAATTACTGTCCCATAGGGCTAGAGAGTCAGATTATTTAATGATTCTTCTGTTTCTGAACCCAAGAATCCTCTGTTCTTTTTTGCATACTGACAACCTTCAAAAGGAGGGATGAGAGAATCAAAGGCAAAAATAGGCTGGAAAGGAATCTGGAAGTCATGCTAACCAACCTCCCCATTTAAAACATAACTGCTGGGTTTAAATAATGTGCTGTAAGGAAGCCAACACAATCTGTCCCGTTGGAGCCTGCGCAGCCAGTGTACCTGCCCCTTTACAGAGACAGGTTAGGGGAACAGAGCGACCACAGGCACACACAAGTGACACTTTGAGGGTATTCTGCACAGAACATCTGGCAAATGTTTGATTGGCAAAACGGGTCAGGAGGTGTCTTCTTGCAGGATCCACTTAAACCACACAGGCAATCTTCCAAATTAAGGTTCATACCTAGGACATTTGATCAGCTCATGGATAGGTTGCTAAACCTCTATGATCTTCAGCTTGACATAGCAACGCAAAACAAATGATTTTCCTTTATTTTAATATATCTGGCTGAAAACTATGCTGCTTCAGGAACTGATCCAGTAGTACAGGAGCTATGTCTGGCTTAATGGCAGGGACATGCATCACAGAAGCAGAATGGGTGCTACCAACTCTAAAGCTGCATCCACCTGATTGATTTTAGCCTACCATCACAACTCTGTTACAGGCATTACCGTTATCCCAAGCCTCTTTATACATAGAAAAAAGAAAAAAAAATCATCAAAAAAAACCAACCCACCGGTGAAAACGTGGAGTTTAAGTTCCTTTTCTCTTTACACTCAAAATGCTCTTCTTTTAGACTACGGTTTTCAGGGAAGTCTAAGGAAAGCTTCTGAGAACTTTTGCCTGCCTTGCTGCCATGCATAGAAAGGGGTCGATGTGATCCAAGATTGTGTCCTCTCTTGGTAACTTCAGCAACAGCTGTTGAAAACTAAGAACACATCAGCTTCAGTGAGTAGAACTTGAGATGATTGAAAAATAATTTGCGCTTGGCTCTAATCAAGGCTGACTGCAGTCTCGGTGACCTTGTACAAGTTACTCAAGCTCTTTGTTCGCCCTCCTGCTCAGCTGTAAAATTAAGTCAAAGCAGAACTTCATTGGAAAACAGATGCTGCCTCAGACTTCAATTTTTCTGGTAAATAAATTATGGAAGAAAATATAATAATTAATTAATAACTAGCAGTCAGCACATAGTAATTATGTGACCATATCCATTATGACTGTACATAAACAAAATCAATTTTCATTAGGAGATATTAATGTTATTAAGCATTGCTAGAAAGGCTTTGGCAGTTACCAAAAAAACTCTTCTTTTTTTTTCTCCAATGAAGCAAAGCTATTCTTTCATTCCTTAGTATTATTTACTTTTAGTAGCCAATCAAATCTTGATATAAAATGGATGTATACTGAAATTTAAGCCCAATTTGAAAATGCATTTCAGTACTGTTTCAAGTCTTTATGCATGGGAAAGTTTTATCTTCATAAAAGATATGAGCAATGAACATAGAGTCAGATGCTGTTGCAGTTTAAACTGGTGTAAATATAGCTGTTCTACCAAGACCAGTGGAGCTGGCTGTAGCATCAGGATAACTTCATTAAAACTCTAGCATCTTTTAGGATATTAATGCAGTGATTATTTTTTTTCTGTTTTGAAGTGGAGAAAAATGTGAGGTGAGCTTCTCTTTTGGGATTGCTTCAGTGTAAATGAACATGATTTTCATGAAGATTTTCAAACAAACATGATTGATAGAAATGCATTTTTCCATGTCTGCAAGTACAACAACAGATCAAACAAGCAAGGTTTTCCTAATTCTGAAGTGCCTCTCCTTTTTTTTTTTATCGAGGCAGTGGGAAGAAGGCTAAAAAATTGCAAAGAGCTTTGGCATCTGTTCATATTATTTTTTAAGTGAATCTAAATTGTCATGTATTGAATTTGTATTGTCATGAATTTTGGAATTTGGCAATCTGTGGCAAAAAAGTACAGGAAGATTATCAGACTTGCTGCGATCAATACTTTAGAAATCCAAAGAACATGGAAATAAATAATCACAAGCAATTAAACTTGGAAAAAACTGATGTACTATTAGATCACACTCCTTGTTCTCACATAGATGAGTCCAAAGTTAAAGTTCACTATGCTAGTCAAAATATTTCAGAACAAGTCATGACCTCTGATATCCCAGTCTTTGCTGGCAGAAGTTAAAGGAATCAGTTTTCAGCGTGGGTTTCAAGATAATTGCATAGATTCTCTCTTTTATTTGCACTGCAGAATGCAACCAATATCATGTTTAAAAGTCATTAAATTGTATTAAGTTTCATTGTGCACACCCCACTCTTCAGTTTCCCTGCTGTCTTTTGTTTTCCTAACAGGTTTTCTTCCTAAGACCATGGATTGATTCTTTGTAGCTTCAATTCAATTTCTGTAGCTATAAAGCAGGATGGAAAGCATATGATTACTACGTGGCTAGACAAAAACATGGCATTGCAGAGCTCAAATTGTAGGATTAGCTCCTGTTAATACTGCTTATTTATTTCATTGTAATTCTACAATAGGATTAGACAAAAGAATGCAACAAGTTATCTACTTCATCCTAAATCTAAAAACAGCACTAATTGAAAAGAAACAGAAAAGACTACGCATTTGAAATGTACACCATCAGCCTGTTATTCAATCAATTTGATATTAAATTGAATATGGTAGATGTAGAGGGTTCAATTGTCTATAATTTGTCCGTCATCTTCTACTTTGCGATTGTTTCATCTTCCATGGAATCCGGGTGGAACACAAGCACCAGAACTTCAACTGTGTTTAAAAATTAAATAAATAAAAATGGACATTGGTGGTGCTAGAAATGCAATGTTGTGCCAATTGCATCTATTCCACACTGTAATCAGTGAGAATTATGTATCAAAATGATCTTGATAGTCATATTATTCATATAATATAAGCCATATTTATATGGTACTGACTGATGAACAGATCTTAGTGCTAGGGCCTTTTTTACTCATTTTGCATCAGAAGACAAATTTGGAGGACTGTATATCTGGACCTCTACTGGATTCTTCAGTGGCTATATTTACTGATAATGTCTCAGGCACTTTAGAAATGGGCAATTAATGGGATTCATTTCCTTCCCTTTTTCTTCAGATCCTCTGGTCTCCTCTTGATTTGAGACGCTTAGTCAGCTCTGATATCGAATACTTTGGGAACAGGTCATTGCTGAACATGTCAGTAGGGGTCTGCTTTTCACATAGAAACTTCACTGTCCTTCAGGTAGTAGTGTTCTCCAAATGCTGATGGTAATAATTTTCTTCTTTCTGCAGAAATATCTGTTTGTGTTTAGAATTGAGAACTGTAGGCAAGATGCCAGAAGGAAATACAGAACTGTCTCCATGTTCAAACCACATTCATTGCCAAAGAATCCCTCAAACAACATTCTTTTAATGGTATATTGTGTTGAAGTTTAATTGTCTTATATGTTTTCATCCTTCAGCATTTATTACTTCAAAAGTACAGATGTGACCTCCAAAAAAATTCGTCCAAAGTACATAACTCAAACAATCAAACAAAATCCTTCTTAATACCAATTAAAAATGATTGATCAGAATGCAGCTTTATGTGATGCTTTAAACAGGAAAAATTACAAATGTGAGCATGGGTATGCATGGGTATGTACACACAGGTGACTCAAAGAAGCAAATGAAACAATATTAAAAAGAAACTAATTCATTAATAAAATGTAGATGTTATCTTTTGAAATAAAGGAGAATAGTTCCACTCAAAAAACTCATCTTTTCTTATTTTTACATAAAAATGAATAGTTGTAATTTGCATCACCAGGAAGAATCACCCAACTGGGCTGCTATAATTCCTAACGGTGGATAGTTCAGAGCAACATCAAACATTTCAGGTTGGAGGGAAATTAGGACAATCCAAGTGCTAGCTCAAAATAATGAAACTGAATTTGTGTGCTCATAAAAAGTTCAAAAAGTCCAGTAGTCTTTGAGTAACAACTCTGAGGGAAAAAAAAACCACAACAAAACAATAAAACAACAACACAAAAGCAACACAGAGAAGGTTCAAATATTCAGTAAAGTCAGATTCTTGCTAAGAACAACTGAATGGTAAGCATCTACATTTAGCCAGAACAACAAGCAGCCGCAGGGGATCTAATCTGCAGCTGATGGTGAGCCAAAGTGCTGCGCAGACTGAATGTGAGCAATGCTGGCAGACAGCTGCCTCTCAAAGTGGTGCATTATAAAGAGGAATATGAACAGGATAATGAACTTGGGCCAAAAATCTTGACTGTCAGAGAGTGAGTTAGTGACGGTGCAGGAAAGTAGGGAAATGGAAGCAGCTCAAACTATCCAGATTAAACGACATAGGGAGGGTTTGCTGGGTATAAATATCAAGACTAATATACAATTTACTATATTATTTGAGACATTCTAGTGATCCCTTTATTAGAATAAAGCTTTTAGACAGGAGATCATTTTCTTCTTTTAAAAATCTACCTTCCATCTTCAGATATACAAAAAATATTTTTACAGGCACCTGGCATGCAGAAACTCCCTGGATTCAATGCATGTTTAGTATTCCATTCATTACGCCAATGCCTCTAAATTTGGTACAGAGGATAATACTTATTTCTTAAATGAGTCAGGCTTCAGTGAAATTGAAAAGAGCTACATGCATGCATTTGCATCCAGAATGTGATGGATAATTTGAAGATGCAAGAATAGCTTTGCTGTATTCAATATCACACAAAATTTGAGAGTTATTTTCCTTTTGCTGTACTTTATGGCCAGCTACCATATCTTTCAACCAGAAAAAATGGAAGAAATCTGTACTATCACATATATATGCATTTATACATAAACGTCTAGCAAGAGCTGTTTCGCAGGAACATAGGACAGGGTCAAATTTAAGGAGTCACTAACAAAACACAGATTAGATCCTCCACGTCATGGCAAAATTAATCTGAATATCCTTGCACTCATAGAACTAATTCTCCTTACTCACAAACAAATTTTAGTAAAGGAAGAAAACATAAACAAGAAAGGGAATTAGTAGGCTACTAGTCAATTCCTTTTTAGACTTCTACTCTAATGACAAAACTGCTGGTGCACCTGGCTTTCCTGCTTTTTCACAGTCTTTTCTACATTTACTCTTTGGGGTATTCAAGATTTACTGGATAGGAAGGCACACATTAAGTTGTATCTGACTACAGTTTATGTCACATTTAAAATATTTCAATTTTTTTTTTCACTATCTGGTCCCATAACACTCCCACAGTAATCCCACTGTCTAACTGCCCTAGCTGTTCCTCACTCCTCCTTGCTCTCTTAGCTTCTACTTACTAATCTATTCAGTGTTATAGTTCCTACTATTCTAGTTGTTTACAAAATACAGGAAATGAGTGTCCTAGATAAGAGTGATTGGCCAGCCACAAAGATCTTGGACATAGTTACCCATATACTGTTAAAACTTCCAAGATTTTCTCTGCATCAGGATGTCTCCTCCTCCCTGTTGTCCCCCTCCCCTTTTCTTTTGGCAAACCAAAATGTCTTTCAAAACAACGAAACAACCTACCTCACAACCAATCCCAAATACACATATTTCTGACGTGCCAGCTGGTTCCTCTTCCATCCCTCTCCTCTGTCAGATATTGCCACTCACCGTGTCCTCATGCTGCCTGGCATCCTGAAGACCAGGGAGACATTTTTCATACAGTTCAGGCCTCTGCCACCAGGCCTGCATATAGAATAATGAAATCCAACAGTAAGGTATGTAATAGTGACATTTGTGAAATTCAGAGGAGAGAAGTAAAAATTGGGCAGCAGCCAACAGGTTTTTCTTGGCACCAGAAGCTTTATGACGCAAGTATTCTAAATAATGAATTACCGGCAATTAAAACTAAGACACAGACATTTCAATGGTGAACTAGTTTATGTCAAACACATCTTTTGGATAGCCTTAGTTTCTAATTCTGAAATTCACATTGTTACAGAGGTATCTCCAAACTCCAGTGCCAGTACAGTCTACTGATACCTGGACAAATGGAATCTTACAGTAGCCTAAAGATTCATATATCTGTTTTTTTTTCTTCTTTTCCCTAAAGAGGGAGAAGTGTCTAACTGTTGAAAATTGCTCCTTGGAAATGGCAAACTCTGTTATCTGGTGTTTTAAAATGATTGGGAAAAGGGTCTTTACAGTTTTTTATTGCAATATATTCTAGTTGTATTATATTAATTCAAAAGACAGACAAACAGACTTTTCTCTATAAGAGAGAAGATTTTAAAAATGGATTACAGTTATTTGAAAATAATTCCTAGTTAGAAACTGTTTTGGAAATAATTCTATTGTCTCTTTAATGACAGTCATATATATTAGAACTTCTGACTTGGTGGAATATGGCAGTGGAACAGTTTGTGATCTTTTATCAGTTTGCACTCCCCTTTTGTCCATACAGCTACTCCCAACACACAGTAGCACAAAATTGATACGTTATGTTTGTTGGTACCTATAATAAATAGAATCACTAAAATATTTCATCTCTAGCAAAAGAAGGACCTCTGAAACTCAAGGTCATTGCTTGTTGGACTTGTAATGAAGAATGTCAGCTTTCGTAATTCATCAACCTGCCACAGTCAATTAAATTGTTTTAAGATCAAATGCTTGAAATGAGTATCTGAAAGCACGAGATAATATTCAAGAAGAAATAATCAGTGTTGTCATCTCACTTTCAGCTTGGAGGGTTTATTTTTCTTGGATTTCTTTTTTCCTGTATCACCACACCTCAAAGTAAACATAAATCACAAAAGGAAAGCAGAAAGACTGAGAGAAAAAAATGGCAAAATACACTAACTGGGGCAATATTTTGTGTGCTAGGACATAGCTAAAACTCATTTAACACCAATTAAACTTTCCTATTGTATAATTTATTTTCACTTCTTTCCTGCTGCTAATCCTTACAGGCTTGACTCGGAGATAGGTACTGAACTGCCCTTGATAGTATTAGGAATTCAACTGAGTAGAAATGGGCTGGGTGATACAGAGAGGCAGTTGTACTAACGAAGAAAATTTTGTTCTGATCTGATCTCTTAATTTTAAATTATCATTATCATATCATGAATAATCTAGATTACAAATACTTCTGCTCACCATGGGTTGAAGAAACAAGACGAGTTTCTTATGCATGGAGAATTCAGTCAGCTTAATTAAAAAAATAAACAAACAAACAAAATCAGACAGAGGTAACAACCAAATGTAGTTTCTCAGTTTCCTAGATTCTGTTTGCAAGATGCTTCATATCACCTGAATTTTTGTCATCTTACTCTTCCTACTACATCCCATTTGTGAAGTGGGACACAACAACTTGAGCAGCACAGGTAAATTGCATTTATAAGGCAAGATTAACTTAGCACCATTGACAGAAGGAACTAGAGACAAAAGACAGGAATCGTGCCTTCAGGTTGTTTGAGACACACCAGCTTCAACAGGTGCTTCCCAACAGAGACATTGCTTCAGATAATCCTTTGCTTAAAGCGCGGACAAAAGGGTAGATCTAGCCATGCAAAGAAAATGGAAGTAAACTTGGCTTTCAAGGGGAACAGAACTTGGAATCACATTTGCTTTAGGATGTTACCATATAGCTATCAGAATATTTTCTTATATGGTCAACTTTCATAAAAGAAATAAATGCACAAACATAAGGATGCACATTTATGACACATAAATAAGACAGAATAATATTTTAAGTAAAAAAAAAATAAGCTGTTCATTAAAACTGTGCGAAGTATTGTTCTACTTAAAAATTGTGCAATTCAATAAAATAAGTGCAAAACATGCCCTTCTTTAAAACATGCTTAGGACAGCAGTTTCATTAAGCTGCATAAAACTAACTGTAAGGAGCCCCTCTACTAATGGGGGAGGGGGAATTACTTGCTCCTAACAGTGTAACTATTCTCTAATAATTATTTTACTCCACTCCTGCTTATTAATTTATAAATTAATAAAGGTATATTCAAAGTTAATTTCTATTGTTTCTTCTACTGCTAGAGCACTACAGATGTATTACATTAATTCATTACGGTTAAATAATCTTTTTTAAACTCATTGTGAGACTCCAGTATTTCAAAAATGAAGAGATTTTTGAGGGGCTTTTCCATCACTCCTTTCTTTGGCATTCTTCCTTTTGTCTAAGATTTATTTTTCTTCCTCTTCTCTTTTCCTTAAACGATAAATGGTAAGTGTTCTCAAGTTATAAGTGGTGCAGAACATAAAATGTGAGTTTACAATTGTAGAGATAATGCATAAACAAAAACAATGTAAAAAGGAAAGCTATTATTTTGTAACTCATAATAGAGCATGTTTTATTGCCTATATCATCACTAATGTTATAAATAAATATGTCATACTGTAAAAATGTATAGTCCCATTTTCAAGATGAATGCAATTGCAAAAGAACTAATATCACTTATAAAACTTAAGTGTTTTGTCTAAGCTATTCATCTAAACTCCCTTTATAAATAATAAAGAAAAATAGGCATTTACAGAGTATGTATCTACCAATTTCTACTGATTACTGAGGAAATCTAGATGCCAAAGGTAAAGTAAAAAAATCTCAGCTTGGAAGTCTAAAACTCACTGAAAATAGACCTTTTTTTTCAATAAAGTGCTTGACATATTTTTAAAATATGCTAAATTTACTAATACCTTATACCTCTGGGGTAGCTCAAATAACCAAAGGATATCATAAATATTTACCTCTTTAAATACACACACAGATGTACACATGTACACACACACACACACGAGAAATAAATATATATATACATACAGGATGCCTACTTATTGCATTTCAGGTGTGGAAGATGTGTTTAAGTAAATTCTCCAAGGTTTATTTTTAATGTACTCAGTAAATCTGTATAATTATAAAAAATGTGGGGAAATTTTATGTTTACTGATCCTTGAAAGAATCCTTGGGTTTAAGTTAGACTGGGTGAAAGAAGATGTAATTAGGTTTTTGATCTTGAGCTGCTTTGGGGAAAAAAAAAAAAAGATGAGATATTAAAAAGCTTAGTAAAACTATATTTCTGAAAATTCTTCCAATTCTGAACTTAAGCATTAATCAAATGCCTACCTACATGCTTGATATTTACCAGAAGAGAAATAAAAAAAGGCTTGAGCAAAGAAAATTAGACACTTGTTTTCTCTCTCCTTTCAGAGAAGAAGAGTCTGTGAAATAATTCATAAATCCTCCTCTTAACTCCAGTTGCCCAGTTGTATTGATCTTCCTTGCCCTTAGATCTTTCTTAGTGAGCAAACAACAGACTCTTGACTTCCTGTCTCTTCTCTTTCCTACTATGAGCTTGTTCTGAACCCCTGATGGACTCAGACCTCCTACGGACTTCAGACAGGGAATCTTCTTATAAAAGACTGCATGGCTGTCCCCTATAAGAGCTTCTGCTGGATGACTCTGCCATGCCAATAACCTGTCTAATTATATGCTCTCCTACTGTCTGACATGTACACTGTCTACAAAAGTCAAAATAAAATTGTCCATAACCATTCTTTTGAATGGAGTATTCCCCTCTATCATAGCTTACCCTTCAAAAAACACTTTTATAGTGGAATCCCAAGTCTTTGCAACATGTAAATTCTTTCATACATGTAGAGCAGTCCCTTTAGTGCTTCTTGATCCCTACATTGCTTAATGCAGAAGACAAACCTGAGTCTGCCTGTTGCCATTATTTAGAAATTTTCTTTAAGAGAAATTGAGAGTTAACAGTCATGGTTACATTTTTCATATACTAGTACTTAAAAGGTCATGTGTTAGAAATTCCATCATACACCACTTAGAAATAAATACATATCGTCAACATCAGCTTCAAATTAGGCTACACAAAAGGTTCAGCCTAGAGATCCATCCACTCCAGTAAGCTGTCTCTGACACTAACCAACGGCAGTTGATTATCAAAAGCTATGAAAAATCAGGGCATGTATAGATGCAACTTAATATCTTTCATTTGCTATTTCTGCACATATTTTGTTCAGTTACATTGGACTAGCATAATTTTTATTCCTGTCTCTAGTCCTGAAATTCTAAGCCATCTGCTTCTTCACATGTAATTCTCTGCTAAAGACTGCCTTATTATTGCTAATGAATACCAGTCTATGAGTTTAGAATCCTGCTTCTAGGCTTGCCAATACATCCAGTTTCCTCCTTGATTTTCAGATTGTGGACCTTTCCAAGGAGTGACTGTTTCCTTTTTTGGACTTTACCAATTATATGATCACTGCTTACTACAGGAGTAATTGATAGACAAATTATGATGAGAATTTTGATGAGAAAACTCTTTCCTGTATCATCCTTCCAGGTTTATTTTTAATTTATTGATCCAGACCATCTTGTAAAACAGCTAACTTGTGCTATACTATCAACATAATCACTTTGCAAAAGGATGATCCCTATCATAGATCATGAAAAAGTGTCTTACAGCATCAGCTCCTTAATTAAACAGCAGACAAGCTGACGGCAAAACCAAACCAGATGAAAACAGGTGTGCTTAAAACTCTCTCTTTCAGCCTATTTTATCTAGAAGACTTTTGAAGTAACAAGAGGAATTGAAACATGATGTAAAATTGAAGAAACAGTTACAGGCAGTTGAACAAGCACATTAAAAATTTGAGATGCAGGAATATTTTTGCTGGAAAAATTACTTTGCAATTTCATTTTTTTCCTTCTTTTCAGAAGAAGTTTTACTGTCATTCTTAAGTAGTAGAGATGACAGCCAGAGCATAGAATCACAGAATCATAGAATC
>NW_009622385.1:0-11409 GCF_000690535.1 Cariama cristata | reverse complement strand
AGGACGGTATTTATTTCACTACTGTAGTGAGCAGATGGGCGGGTGGGTGTTTTAGGCACTTCCATCGGTATGTTGATAAACGACAGTAGGTGCTGTGAAATGCTGTGTTGAGGGAAAAATGATCAGTCAGAGACAAAAAAAAAAAAGTAAGTAATCTGGTGTGCTATTTGCTGGGCTACTTTGTTTCCTTCTGTTTTCTTTTTCCCCTTGGTGGTCCAGCAGTACTATGTTTTGGTTTTGAGAAGAAAGATGGTCTTGTACAGATCTTGTACAAGCTATATTGATACAAGTCATAGCAAAGCGGTAGGTGTTGTATTCAGTTTTCAAAGTGAACTTAGATCAAAACAGTAGGGAACCAAAATCAGCCTGTGAGTGCTTGTCACTGAATTTTCATGTATTTAAAAAATAAAATTGCTACCCTACTTGGAAAAACTTCTACTGAACTTCTCAACAATACATGAGTGCCTATTGGCCTTGTTTTGTGGGGATTATTGTGACTAGTTCACAATAAAGCCTCTTTCTAATGTTCACAGTCTAGGCATAGATTTAGACATGATTCCCTAGCAATGGGCTTCTCTCTGAGCACTTGTGTAGTCACACTGACTTGAATCTGCCAAGAAGACTTACCATATATCCAGAGTTAGGAATGCAAGGCTGACGCCTGTGCGTCCTGTCACCAGCGCGTCCCGATGCGATGGCTGCTGATGTGGTGGCCTGTTGTTTTGCTGAGGCTCTGTACCTCAGCGCTGTGGCCAGTGTGCTTCCCTGTCACCCAGCTGATTTCATCCCCTTTCCTTTCACCTTGTGAGAGCTCCAACGGTGGTTACAATGCTTCAAACTTTTGTAACCTACCAAGACCTCCTGTATGTGCTGTGAGCGCATTGGAATAAAATGAAGTCGCTCTTCAGAGTACTGGTCTGGGACTGCAAAGAAGCCTCAGCATCAGGAGGATGCATGCTGTGACTTTCTGGTGCTATCCAGATGGTTACCAGTTTAGCAATGTGTTGTGTGTCTTGAAAAACTTGCCTGTGTTAAGTTCTGGAAGTGGTAAAATTCACTTTGAATGCACACCATCTATTTCTTGTTCTGTTCTAGGACCCAAATAAAGACACGGAGTGGAATGACATCCTGCGCAAGAAAGGTATCCTTCCTCCAAAGGAAAACCTGGAGGAGCAGGAGCGTGCAAAGGAAGAGGAGCAGCTTGCCATTCTTCAGAAGTCTCTTGGTGAGTGATCAGCCAACTTGGGCAGCAGCAGCAGGACAAGTCTTTGAATGGCTCCTAAGGGAAGCTTGTAGAAAGAAATGGCCAGCAGTAATGTTTATATGCCTGTAGAGCAATCTGTCCTTTTCCAAGTTCGTAAGGGATACCAAAGCTTCCCCTCGTATAGGGTGATCATCCGTTAACAGTATCCAGCAAATACCTTCCTGAACACATGGGTTCTTCCAGCACAGGAAAGCTTTGTTCTTGATGTCAGCTCCATATTTTTATAGAAGTAATGTTTGAAAACTGAAATAAGAACAGTACGAAGGGAGTCTGGCACGTAAATGTGCAAGCAGAAGCATCTCATGACATTGCCTATTGTATGCTTCCTCCATTGTTCAGGCATCCCTGCCATGTTGTGTGTGTGTTAGGTGTGGCTTTGCTGCAGCCACCGAACTTGAAAGCTAGTGCAGGTACTCGTCTGCCAGCCTAGACAGTCTTCAGCTCAGGGTCCTTTACATCAGTGTCTTTCCATCTGTATGTCTAAAATGCATAATATTTTCTAGAAGTCCAGTAACAATGCTTAAAAAAAGCCATGTTTCCCATAGTTTATCTGTCCTTAAGGTAAATAAATTCTGTTGGGATGATAAAAGCTTATGAGCTTTAATCCTAGAATGAGGTTTTTGCTGATTTGATGTTTCTTCCGTTCTAGTGAAAACTTATGAGGACATGACTCTGGAAGAGCTAGAAGAGAATGAAGATGAATTTAATGAGGAAGATGAGAAAGCTATTGAAATGTACAGGTCAGAGCAGCATGCAGAATTTGGCTTTAATGAAAATTGGAGTTTTTTTCTTTTGTGTGCTGTTAGATACTGTCAAAGAGAGGAAGGACGTTGTTAGGCCTGATGACAGAAAATGCGGGTTGTGTTTCTGATCTCTTGTAGAGCTTCTAAATGTCTTTAATAGGATAACTCTGTTTAAATTCAGTGTCCTTTATCTGCAACCTAGTTTTGCAGAGATAATATGCAGCTGCTGAGTGCATGGCTTGGGATTCTGAGAGCTCTGAAAATCACCTCCAAGATTTCTCAATTTTTGCATGAATGAGATTAAGGTGCTGCAGATTTACATAATTACAGTGTTGGGTTTCTGTTATCTCTTTATCTCTACCATCTCTTGTGGTTTTTGTTATTTAGTTTGGTACTGTAGCATCTGCAGAAGAAATGTCTGCTGAGGGCAGAAATGAGAAGAAAATATTCATGGAACATAGTTGTACTTCTTGCATGTCGGTGGTTTTAACTTGTGATGTAAATATAAGATCATCTGTTGACTGTGTCCCCTTCCTTTTGTTGCTCTGGGGTTTGAAGAAGTTTGTAATCTTCCTCTGAAGCCTAGGTTTCAAGCAGCTCCTTTAAGTATTGTTTTGTAAAAAAAATGCACCTGTTCTCAAGATCTCTTTCCCATTCCTTGCTATTCAGGCAGCAACGGTTAGCAGAGATGAAAGCAACTCAAATGAAGAATAAATTTGGGGAAGTTTTGGAGATTTCGGGAAAAGATTATGTTCAAGAGGTTACAAAAGCTGGAAAAGGTATCTGGGTAGTCCTGCACCTCTACAAACAAGGGTAAGAATTTGTTTTAACCCTTAAACTTTCACTGTCAATAGCTGAAAATACTGAGGAACTGATTCTGGAGTTCTAAGAAGTAAAAAATTGAATTTGTAATTTCATTGCTGTTGACTCAAAGCTCCTGAACTTAACTCTAAAATGATGTTACTGTGAAGTGGCTTTTTTATACATCTACACAGCACAGCGTGGCTTGCACCGTACAGCTACCACAGAGGTAGCTGTTAACACCGAAATATCCAAGCTTTGGAAATTATTCTGGATAAAGTATGAGTGGCTGTGCATTAGAAGGATCACTGTGTGTCTTTAGCCTGGTTTCTAGAGGCATAAAAATGGAGTGAACAAGGTCGCCAGTCCTGTCAGCATGATGGAAAAACTTGTCAAAAAGGTCTAAGTTGCTAGAATTTTCTAGAAAGTGTTAGAAATACTTTATTTTGTTCATTGTAATTCACATACTTTCTTCCAGGAGCTGCTTTTCTTTCTATTTTGCCCTTACTCATGCAATTTCTAAATATTGTATCTTCGGAAACCGATTTCTCTGTATGATAGAGGGGAAGGTTGTATTGCTAATATCTTAAAACAAAAACCCCACTACCCACTGAAACCTCCGGTGATGCTGATTTCCTATGGATGCTGGAATACTAGACAACAAAAGTATTCAGAAGTTGCATTTGTGGAAAGACAAATGTACCAGAAGCAACTTCCTGAGCTGATATTTCTGACCTTCCTTCTGGAGCAGATTACTGCCTAATTTGTCTTTTATTTTTTCCTTATGTCTGTCTGTTGCTGTTCTTCATAGAATTCCACTCTGTGCCTTAATCAATCAACATATGAGCGGGCTTGCAAGAAAGTTCAGAGATGTGAAATTCATCAAAGCTATCTCTACCACCTGCATTCCCAACTACCCTGATAAGAACCTGCCTACGATATTTGTCTACCTGGAAGGAGACATCAAAGCTCAGTTCATTGGGCCCCTGGTGTTTGGTGGCATGAACCTGACAAGGGATGGTGAGTGTCTGTGTCTCTGGTCTTCCAAAGGAAAAGCAAAACTGCTTTGCTGGGAATGAGGGAAGTGAGGCTTAGGAGGAGAAGGGAGGTACTAAAAATCATATTAGACTTTTTTTTGTGCCTTTATGGCTCAGCAACATGTGATTGAGGCTACCTTGTAAAAGCAGTGAGTGGTTGGGTAGGCCAACATATAGATATTTATCTTACGCATGGGTGAAATAAATCTTCCTGAATATATTGAAGGGTAAACAGTACCCACACACATTCTTTGGGGCTGTTGTACCTGAATGACTGACCTTGCCCACGCTTACTTCATAATCTGTGCACTTGATAACTGGTGCTTGCCTATTGCATTGTAGGGCTGCTTGTTTCATTTTCGAGCTGATGCCATATATTGTTTGTACCTTCCTGACAGGCAGGTTCCACTCCTTGTGAACCTTTTAAAGAGAGCCTGTCTGTTTGTCCAAGTGGAGCTGCTAGTCTGAAATTGGGCTGCTTCCTTTTCCTCTTGCCATCTCCCAGAGATGTCAGCATGTTAAGCTCCTGCCTCAGTGGTTCAGGGGACACAGGGGAGAGGATGTTACCTTTCTTGGAGGTCACGGTTTTCCCTAGACCTATTTCTCCTTGCCCGTCTCAGCAGCCTGGAGGCAGGCTGTGTTGTGCAGCCTCATCAGCATGACGTGCTTCAGGAGATGAGGGCGATGATGCAGATCTCACAGAGCACTGTGGCTTTTCAGTAAAAGCTGCTGTTTGGAGGTCGTTGATCAGGGATGGTATCCTACAGCAGTGCTTGGAGACAGAGGTCAGCAGTGAAGGAGGCTCTTCTTAGAAAGCAAATGCAACTCGGATGTAACCTCATGGATTTTACTTCAGTTAAAAGGATACTCATAAGCTTTCTGAGTAGGCATATTGGTCAGGATGCCTGCAAGCTTTTTCAAGGTCAGACTTTAAGGACATCTTTATCTGAAGTGAACCACAGTTAAGCAGCATTTCAAGGTCTGTGCTGAATGATGTCACTGCCTATAGTGGGATAGGATGCAAAGTTGGTGTGTGGTTTTGTGTTGTGTGGTTCTTTGTTTTTTTTTTTTTCCTGCTAAAACCCTGAAGTTTACAGGGTATCTTGAGTGTGTACTGTAGAAAACGCTCCCCTACCTTGAACTGTCAGAAGGGGGAAAAGCTCACCAGTGAGATCACTGATTTGGGAACAGCTAACTACCTACAGTGGCCGCCTAATTATGCACTGAAGTGAGCAGTGGTAGCAGAACCTACAGTTAGC
Source organism: Cariama cristata (assembly GCF_000690535.1). Taxonomy (NCBI): domain Eukaryota; kingdom Metazoa; phylum Chordata; class Aves; order Cariamiformes; family Cariamidae; genus Cariama; species Cariama cristata. Next base: position 6,305 of record NW_009622385.1, on the reverse strand, counting down.
TTTCTCCTATTTTTAGCATGTAAATAATTGATTTGGGAGGGGGCCAAAGGTGACTGAGCCAGGTTAATTCAGTCATCACAGAAAGCTGGGCACTAAAATTCTGCACTTTCTTTTAATTCTTCCTTCCTTCTTGCCTAAGTCCAGGTGACTTCCACTGGAGATTAAAAAAAGTGTGATGTTGTATTCATTACTTTGTAATGCCAGAAGGAAATTAGATTTAATGATAGGGTTGCCAGCAGGACTAGGAGAAAGGTTTCAACTGAATGTGTTGTATTGACTTTCTACCGCTTCTGGGAAGGAATCCAATTTGGGTCTATATAGTAATAGGCCTGCTACTGATGGTGGAGTCTCTCTTACTGTCTTGCTAAGGAACTAATAATCAGTGCATGGTGGTGTGGAAAAGGGGTGAATTTCATTTACAGAGTACATCCCTGAAAAATACCTATAATTCAGACATGTAAATGGAATTGCTGCAATTTTTTTGCCCCTCAGCAAATCTATTCCCTGCCTTTTCTGATTATGATGAACTTGGTACATGATGGAAGGAGCTGTAATATAAAAGCAGTATTCCTTCACTGGTGGTAGATGTGTAAACATGTCTTCTGCCCTTAGGTGGTTAGAAGGAGGTGGAATTCACTTTCACTGGGAGAGTTGCCTCTAAAGCTGCTGCTCTGTATCTGTCAGCTCCTTTGTGCTCCTGGTTGTAAAGGGAGCAGGGAGGCACTGAGGATGCTACCGGTGGGCTGCAGAGCAGTACCCTAGTCTGAAACCTGTGCCAGCACTAGTGACTGTGAAGGGAGGGCTCAGCTGGGGAGGGTGTGGGGGACAGCGCAGGGGCTGGGACCTGGGTGTGGAAGAGGAGGAACAGAGCAGGACCCTGGTTTTGGTGGTGGCAGGGTGATAAGAGAAGTCAGCTGGGGAAGCAAGGATGGCTTTCTCCAGTTTGCTCCCCTACATTCATGGCCCTCTTGTTTTGCTCTGCACAGAATTGGAGTGGAAGATTTCGGAGTCGGGTGCCATCAAGACAGACCTCGAGGAGAACCCCAGGAAGCAGATCCAGGACCAGCTCATGTCTTCAGTCAGGGCATGTGTCCCAGCTAGGGGGGAGAGTGACTCAGAGGATGACTAAGTCCTGCAATGGCATCAAGATTGATAGAGTATGCTTCCCACCTAGAGCACTGGAGACTCTCATCAAGATCTCGCTGAGCCCCAGAAGGGCGGAATTTCAAGACAGCCATTTATCTAGAAACTTCTAGAAACCAGAAAGGTTTCTTTTTTTTAAAAAAACCAAAACTTATTGCAGCTTCACTTAAGATCCTGAAAGACATTTTATATTATGAAGCCTGAGTAAGTCTTCCTCAAAGTTTTAAAATATAGACATCAGTAGAAACAGAGGTCTCTTGTTATTTTCTTAGTAAATTGCTGACTTCTTTAAAAAAAAAAAAAATCTAGAGTATGAAGTGGCCTTAAGTGCACTGGTTTTGACAAACTTAACTTGTGTAAATAAATCTAAATAGCTGGTCTTAAACAACTGGTTATAGCACTTAGTTGGGCCTTCTCTTAGCCCATCGTGAGGAGATATCTGGCAGCCTGGATTGCGTAGAGAGCTAGGGGATGGGTACCCCCATGGTGTGAGTGACGCTGAGGGTGGTGTGTGGTCCTTTGCAGAGGTGGGCTGTCAGGGAGGCCAGCACGAGGCCATGAGCTGGGACCCCAGACATCTTGGGAGAGACCTTGGTGACGGCCACCATCTCCTGGGACCTGCTGACTCCAGAATCCCCTTTCGTTTAGCAGCAGTATTTTGCCCTGCACAGGTGCTGAGCTTTCTGTGCCATCTTATCTGCTAATTGGGAAAGAAAATTCAGGGTGATGGTGCTGGAGTGTGAAACTGCTGACTTCTTCCACAAAATCAGGAGTCTGATGCATTACTATGGTAGTGCCATTGCCAAATGGGAGGGGAAAATAATGTTTGAAGAGCTGATGTCTTTCTATATTAAAGCCTTCCGTCTTCTAGGTACAGTACTAATAATTGAGGCCTTAGAAGAGAATGAACTGAAATACCACCTTAATTATAGATCTGCTGACACTCAGAGCTGCTTGCTTATTTTAGGTTGGATTTAACGTCCACCTACACTTTCAATTTGTCTACACTTGAGCTAACAAGCTCCAAGAGATTTTGCTAACAAGGCTGCCCCAAGGCCAGTTTATTATATTGCTGATGGATTCTGTGGGTGGCTGGTACAGAATGCAACACTCGATAAGCAGCAACTTTTTTTTTTTTAGTTTTGTATTAGTTCATAGCGACTTTTCAGCATGTTTCTTGCATTCTCTCCCCAGTCAAATCAGTATGTAGTTCGAACAACAAATCACTGTTCCTTAAACTTCAGGTGAAGTTGCAAGATCCTGATGGAGAGCTTCCTCTTTGAGGTCTGAATGGTGATTTGAGTGAGTGTCACTTCAGTCTCCTTTCTTTTCTCTTTTGTGTGTTTTGGCAAAATAGCTAAAAGATTAATATTGTGCAAGTGAGCCAAATGCAGCAGAATACAAGCTGATAAATCCTGAATATTATTATTGTACATAGCACCACACTTCTCATAACACTGGACTATCCAAAATGCTATCAGATGCTTTTCTGTACTTACCTACAACTTCTTACAATCTAGGAAGTTGACAACTCTTTCTCCCCGTAGAAGCCTGCGCTCCATATTTTACTGCTGCTTGTCCTCATTTAACTGTGCTTTGGAATGACCTCTGAGCATGTGGACTGGGTTCCTTTTGGAGGAAACTGTCTAAAGGAGCAGCCCCCAAAGGGAAGGTCGGTCCAAGAGGCTAAAAGAAACCTGAAATAAGGCCCTCTGAAATGTGTGTACAGTGGATGTCACATCCTCAGCCTCTCCCTCTAGGACTGCTGCAGTTGAGCTGTATGAATTGCTGATGCAGATACAGCTGCCATATTCTTCTCAACTTGTTTTTAATTTAAAGTTTATCAAGCCTAGGAAAGGGAGGTGGAATCTGCAATCCATCTTGTATCATTGCTGTGACAACTTCAATTTGAAATCTAGTTTAAAAAGTAGGCAATGCTTTGGATACTTTTTTTTTTACTTCAATTATTCCCTGTCTTATTGTCTCCCACTTCAGTGCCTCTATGGAGGCAGAGTAGCAATAACGTTGCAGCTGCCCTTCCACTGTCTTCTAGACCATTGATGATTCATGGACCACAGCAGGGGAGGAGCTCAAAACAGGATGACCACCCCATTTGGATGGGGTTGCTGAGGGCTGTGTCCTGCGGGATTTTGAAAACATGTAGGGGTGAAGACGCCTCAAATTGTGTCAGTGTTTGACTGGCTCCAGGACCGCCCTCTGTTCTTTGCATCCTGCACAGGCAGCAAGACCATGAGCCAGAATAACTACAGACAGGAGTCTGTTGTCCAGAGCTTGATTCAAAGCTTGTTGTTCAGTCAGGAGAACTGGTGCTTCAAAGGCAGACAGGCATCCCTAGGATACTAACCATAGACCTGCTAGAGCTACTGAACAGAGAAGGCTCAAGGACAGACTGCTCCTTATGACCAGACCATACCGGCTTGCCAGGACCTTAGCCAGTGGCTCTCAGCTTAGAGTATGTGGCTTGAACCCCCTTCTGGAAGGGGGATGCTCAAGCCCTCTACTCCAGAAACTCTGCAAATCTTCCTCAGAAGCTTCCTGCTTGCTCCTATCCATGCTGGCACAGTTATTCTTGTTCCCTAAACTGCAAAGCAAGCCATCTGTGGTGGGATGGCGTCCCCTCACCAGAAGGACTTGTGCCTAGTGAATGAGGCACTACTTTGGTGCAAGTCTGAGCCCCTTAGGCAGAAGTGAGAATTGAACTGAATTGCTGGTGCCCTTGGCATGTGATGTGATAAACCCTAGGATAAATAAAAGGGGGAGGTGGGACTTTGGGCTGTTTCCGTCGCAGTCTTCTCTTCCAGAAGGGTCTTAAAAGAAAACCACAACTGCCTTCCCCTTTTGTACAGAGTCTAATGGGTTTTGTGGGCTCTGGGGCCACCAAGAGGACTGAGCTCCTGAAGAGGACTGAGGCTGTGTAAGGGCATTTGGTTTCTCCAAGCTGCTCAGCTGTGGTAAGCCAGATATGCTGTGTCTGTGACTGATGCTTATGGCCCCCCAGGTAGGAGTTAGGGCTTTCCTCTACAAGTAAACAGGTCTGCCTGGGACTTTTACCCAGGAGACTGGGGAGGGGGAGATTACCTTTTTCTTCTAGACTGCTTAGGACTACAGCAGGGGCTGCCTTTTCCCTTTTAATAGGTGGCATTGAGCAACGTATAACAATTCAGGAGAAATGGAGACAATTTGACTTGTACTGTCTTTTATCCTGAGCTGCTTAATGTATTGACGTGTTGGGGGATGCCATTCGAGGATGCTGTGCTGTAAGGAGCAGATGCAAGAATAATCACAAACCAGAACAGGCTGAATGTTCTGCCCAGCTGCTGAGACCCATGTGGAGCATCGTTGCAAATGGTGTCTGTGCATCTCAGTATTTGGCTAAGTGTGAAAACAGCTTCTTTTAATTTTCTTCTCTTTCCTGCCAATGATACTGCCCTGCTCAAGGCCTTTTGTAGAAATTAGATCTCTGCAGGAAATGGATAATGAGATCTGTTTAACCTTTTGGCAGAGCAGAAGCTGTGGAAGCACACAGTTAAGGGGAATGAGCTTTAGCTTAAAAGGAAGCTGGCCGCTAAATAGCAAACCAAAACAGCCAATTAATATATGTAGCAGAATGAGGCAATATAATGGGAGAAAGTAATTGGAGAGCATGAACTCTCATTTGCCAAGATCCTGTAAACAGTGCTGAGGCTTATACGAGTCACTGTCCTGCATCTGGCTGTGAAAACATCCTTGACTCATCCCATGCTGCAGCGGTGCCAGCGGGTGGGGGGGGGAAAGTAACCCTGGGCCATAGACAGGGCAGATGATTTGCCATCAGTGGACAGTCACTTTGGAGTTTTTTGTGTGAAATCGACGTGAACCACTAGTAATGAAAAGGGTTTTCTTCATGGTACAGGTCTGAAATCTACTGCTTACCCAGGTTATGTGAGCAGCCACATGAGGTTTGTGGCAGGCTGCCCTGATCCAGATAAATCAGAGTGGGGACTTTCCTTTACCCAGACCTGCTTGCCTTCACACTGTGCACTCGCCAAACCCTGCCAAACCTAGTGGGTAATGTTTTACATCCCCTTCACACGCAGAGGGAGAGCCAGGTGTTGTGCATGCAGGGCAAAGCCATGAAAGGGCAAGTTAAGCTACCAGTGTTGTCCCCAAAAGCGGGATCTTTACGTGGTGTGCCAGCCAATTCACACAGGCCTGAGGAATTCCTTTTTTTACAGGTTTGCACAAAGCTGGCTCAACTCCACACAAAAACTACAGCATATTTATCCTGTTACATGATTAGCAAAAACCCACCCAAATTTACACTTATTGGTTAGTTATAATTAAATTAGCCTCACTTGCTATGTAAATTAGCACACATGCTCCTTATGGGGGGGGTGGGGCTTAGTCTTTTTGATCTTGAGTTAAGTTGGAGGTCGTGATCTCCCCCTGCCGCCTTTACCTTTCCCCCAGGTACTGCTGATTTCTGCTGACTTTACACCTCATGTGGCAACTTTCCAGCCTGGTGATCTGCTGGGGTAGGGTGTTCCTCTTTGTCAGTCTTCAGTTGCACTCAAGGATCTCAGTAGTTAGCAGGTGTGCAGATTTACAAGCTCATATGATAGTACTGTTGGGAGTCTAACTTTTGGCTTATCAGTTCCCCCCCATCACATTCTGCATTCCTCAGGTCAAGCTTCTCTTTCTGTCTGAGAAATTGGTGTCTCTCCTCTGCCCATCCATCTGTTTCTTGTCTACATCACCAGTTCTCCAGGTACTTAATTCAATTCAACCATGGTGAGGGACCTGCATGTAGGCAGAAGTGTCTGCAGGACTGCGATTGCAGGGGGTGAAGCGAAGGAGTGTCCTTTGGGTACCTGTGCTGTGCCGTACCTGTTTTGGCAGGGTCCTCCTTTCCCAGGGCTCAGCTCAGCCTCGCCCGCCTCCTCTTTGGGTCTGGCCCATCACCTCCCTTCCCAAATACACTCAGGTGGATTTTTGGTTGGCCTTACTGCCTGGAGTAGTTTTAACTTAGGTGAGATGATTCACTTTGAGAAAGCTGGGTGTGTGCTTCCAGCGTGGCTGGATCGGGGTACGAAATAAGAACACGATGTTAAGCCATAAGTCAGAATGATACCTGAACACAGATATTTGTCTTTATAGAGTTC
>NW_009622384.1:0-12052 GCF_000690535.1 Cariama cristata | reverse complement strand
TGGCACTGGCGCGTCGTCCCAAAAATCAGGGTTCTTCTACCCGGTGTGCAAGGCGACGGATTAACACCCGGCGTTATTAGCTTATTTCATGTCTGTGCAGAGGTGGATGCTAGGTGGTAACCACAACGGGAGCACACCTTGGCTAACACACAGCAGGCATTTATACATTCCGAGCAACAGTTACCACTTCTGTTACAGTTAAGCTCAGTCACCCTTGTTCCTAGTGGTTCTTGGGAACCCCCCATCTTCACCTGAAGTCACAGCATCCTTACTTTTTACTACACGTGTTCTGTGAGGAAGGGGCTTTTGTTGGTAGGGAGCTTCCTTTACCCGGCGGCGGGTTTTTTACTGCGTTAACTAGGATAGTTAACTCATAGTTCAAATAATCTTCTCTTTGGCTTTTTCAGTAGTTGTACTCCCTTTGTGCTTATCTTGGTATTTCGTTGTTTGGCTGATTTATGGCACCATCCTGTTTCTTCTCCTGGGGTCATGTCTTTGTTAACTATCTACACAAGTTGAGTAATGTCCTTTGTTTTATTTCTCACATATCTCCGACAGCAACACTCCCTTTTCGATTTTGCACGTAAGGATGATGTACTAGTATTTAATATAAGCATTAAATGCAGTTTAACTATTATGTAACTTTGTGTAACTGTTAACAGGAACAATATGGCAAGTGCTTTCAGTTAGGATCAGAACTGCTCTTCTTTTAAAAGGCATAGCTGTTACAAATATGTGAAATCAAATGAGATTTGATATAAAAAATTCAGTTTGATTCTAAATTAAATAAGTAAAGGTGTGCTGTGTTTAAGTCTCTATAGGAACTGTGTGTAATCATACAATTGTAACCATAGAAGTATTAAGTTTGAAATAGGTAACTATAGGAATAATGTGTAATGTTTTAGTATCTATAGAGTCTAATGTTTTGAAATAAGTAACCGTAGGTACCTCACCAGGCAGTTACTGGATATTTTTAAGAAACTATAGAAACTGTCATGGATTCTGGTTAAGCACAATGAACAGCAATTATGCTGCTTGGCAATCCCCTTTCCCCTTCCTAGCTTGATCTGAACATCAAGAATTCCAGTCAGAGTGCTAAGTAAGTTTGACCAATGATTATAGTTGTATCAGAATATTAATAAGATTGTGTAATAAGTAAAACCAATCAATGTAAAGGTTAAATTTAAGAGCAAACTTAGTACACATTTTAGGTAAAAGAACTTATGTGACAGTCATCAGAACAACATGCAACTTGTATAAGAAAATTGGTAGTCAATAATTATAAGGTTTTGATTATTCCTTGCTTTGAATTTTGGTTAAGATGACTTTGATAATGAGGGACTGGTGAAGGGAATATGGGTATGTAAAGTCCTGAAAATTGAGAACACCTGGAACTGATTGTTTTGGGCTAGCGAGCCTAGATGAGTTAAGTGACAACCTGGCGAAGTGGTTATTCGATTGAGTAACTTGGCAATGAAATTAGTTTTAAGGTATCCTGAAGTAACCTACCTTCCTTATAGTACTAAAAATTCACGCCCACAGGTCAAAAAGACCCTTTGCCCAGGTGAAGACCCTTCCCCTGAGCATGTGTAGTAGTAGAAGTGATCATGTAATTGTATGGTGTAATTGTATGTAAATGATTTCGGGGAAAAATGATGAATATACATGTTGACTCCAGGAATTACATGAATATGTAATCAATTGTATCTATATAACCTGTTCATGGTAACAGCTGGGTATGCACGTTAGGTGGAGCAATCCCCTGTGCATCCAGCGCTGCAATAAAGGAGTGCCTGCTTCTTAATACTACATTGATGTTAAGAGGTTTTATTCCCGATTTCGGTGACATAGGTGTGGAAGGACTATCCTTAAACCAAGATCAAGCAGGATGTTTTTGAATGAACTCATTCTTTAAAATCTGTGACTAGTTCCTCTAGCTTTTAAAGCATTATAGCAATTAGAAACACTTACTTCAGTACATTGGGAGCTGAAGCCAGAACATTAGTGCTTTTCCTGACAGTGTCTAGTAGCAGAATGGAGATTTCTAGTTCTTATGTATCTCTACAGACCTTACTTCTCTCTTTCTTGACAGCCCAGATTCATAGGAGGGACAAATGTAGCCCTCTTCCCGTCTTGCTGTAGCCTCATGGCCCAGCAGTACAAGCTGCTTTAGTTTTATGACTAGGTCAATATACAATGGGATGCAGTTATTGTCAGCCTGGGTTTTGGTACTTTCACTCAGGGAAGAGTTTTATTCTGTAAAATCACACTTGCCACAGTGGTTGCCAAGCCTGAGGAGCACAATGGTAAAGGTGTTCTGTTGCTCAGCTTCTCTGTGGGCTCTTGGGTGTCCTGTTCAGCATCCTGGCTGTTACTCATTCTGTTCTTGGAGCGCCTGCCTCTCCCTACTCAGCTTTTGTGGAATCTTAGCATTTGAAGATGTTGAATAATATTTGGTGAATAGTTTTCTTATGTATACTAACAGTTAAGAGAATTCATAGAAAAACAATACACATCCATGTAATTAAACATGGGTGTGAACTACTTGGATAAAGAGTACCAAAGACCAATCATTTGCCTTTAGTTGCCTCTTTGTCAGCCGCATTCTCTTTTCTCTGCAATGATTTGTGTTGATACTGCTTCTCGGCCCTTTCCCTTTCTTTAGAAAGGAGTATGTGGTTCCAGGGCTTATCAGCTTGTGTACTACTGTAGCTCAAGCAGCTGTTAAAGAGGGTTATTGTCTGCAGGCAGCACATGGTGGCTTACCAAAACTGTATGGAGTTTGAGAAGTAGAGACCGAAAAGATAATTGTTACTTAGATTGGACAGGTGAATATAGCAGTTACGATAATCTTAGGCCTATATTTCTATAGTTTCTGTTTTTTCCAGTTGTCTTATTATACTTACTTTTCAACTCAGAATTCCTGGTTTTTTCCTCCCGTGCAGGTAGTATCCTTAGTTACTATGGAATTGCAACATTTATAACTGTTGGAGGAACAATACTTCTATATTTCTTTACCTCTTTTTGCAGTTGCAAAGAAAGGTCGTGTTAGAAGCTTTTTTGTTTTCGAAGTAGTCTCCTGCACTGTGCTTGGGAGGGCTCTAGGCAACAGAATCATCCAGCTGCTGTGACCTGGATTGTGAAATTCCATCTCTGCCTTCCTGCTAGTAACTACCTTGTTCTCGAAACCTTAAATTTCCATTGTCAGCAGCTATGGAACAACTGAAAAATCAGACCTACAGACACATGTTAATTGTATGTTTAACTTCAGTCCTCAGAAATGCATCCTGGACTGCCCTACCTGTAGTGTCTGTGGTGTTCTTACTGTCCACAGCCATCCCTAGGTAGCCCTTCCTTGGCTCATACTAGCAGTAATCCTTCTTTCTTCAAGTATATGTTGAAGCATTTGCAGCAAGTCTAAAAATTGCTGATGGAACAGAGCTTGTCTGCTTAGTCTGCACCAAGTCTTTCATAGTGCCTTCTAGCTCTTTCACTTTGCATGTTTACTTTTTTCTACATTCCTGTTTTTCATAAGATACTGTGTTTTGATTTCTTGGATGTTTTAGTAGGATTTTTCACAAATACTGCAGAGAACATGATTAGTGTCACTGTATCCTAATGTCTGTTTTATGATCTCCTAGAATGAGCTGTATGCTTTAGAGGGAGGAGCTGCCTGCTGCTTGTGTTATGTAAAATAATGAATGATTTAATAATGGTAACAGAAAATATCTGCCTTGGTGGACAAACGTACATTGAACTGCTTCACAGGCACTAAATTGAGACATAATCGAAGTAATTCCTTGAAGACATGGGAGAATAATTTGCTTTATTTTTTTTTAAGTGGGGAAGCTTTCCTGTGAGTCTGTGCTTTACTCAAGCGTATGATTGACCCACTTTAGGAAATCCTTAACTGGCGAATCAGTGTGAGCCATAATGGAGGTCTGCAATATGATTGTGCGAATACTTAGCTATTTTACTGAAAGCAGCTTTTCTGACGTACTGTCTTGTTGCTGATAGCAGCACCTGCTCCAGTAAAGAATCGCATGAAGCTTTGGATCATGTGGCTCTTTCCTCTTGTCTGTCATAACGGAAGGATTAATGGATTTTGTGCACCGCCTTAGAAAGCTGGAAGTGTTGCAATGTGCTAACAAATGCCAGTGTTAGTGTAGCTTTGGAGCTATGATGAATGCATGGAATTTCAAAGAACTGCATCTATATTCTGAGCATGGTAATTTAGCGTTAGTGCTTGATGGTATGAATTGATGCAACTTCTGCAAGTTATTTGGTTTTCAAGCAGAGACTGTTAGCTTTTATCATATGGACTCTACCTGCTTCTCCAATTTTTATCTTGGGAAGTCAAAAATTGTCTAAACAGAAGAAGCTTGTGTCAACATTCTTCTTTTCAATGTAATTGAGTATTTCTGCAGTGAATAGTTAATGATGATCTGCTTTGCAAGACATAAATGCGGCAGTGACCTGCTCTCGTTTAGATGTTGCGGTAGTAGAATGGTGGGGCTTTGCATGATGCATGCTTTCATTGTTTGTGTTAAGCTGCTTGCGTGTGTCTGCTGTGAGCCGGGTAGCTTGTCTCTTTATCAGTTATAAAGGAATACTTACTTTCTGTTTCTTCTGACAAATAAGTATTCTTGATGTAATTTTCATTTTTTTTCCCCTTGGCTATTAAACATAACTGTCTGAGACCAGTTTTGTGAACATGATCTGTAAATGCATATGCTTTAGGTTCATGTTGTGTGCTGTTTGGTCTGCTGTTCAGTCTGCCGAATTTGCTCCTTGGTTGCAAATAGTTAAAACTGCCGAAGTGCTTTTTATGTAGCACCGTTTTATTGGTAGAGTTTGCAAGTTGATAGTTGTATACAGCTGATAGCTGTATATGCTGTCTTGTATGCAATTCTGAAGCGTGGATAAACTGTTTAGTGGAATTACTAATCACAAGCATAAATGACAGTCAAATAAATATACTACTGAAAAGGTACCTGAAAAAAAATCAAACTTATGCATTGATATGGAAAGAATTTTTTTTCTTTAACCCTCAGCTTTTATCTTGTGAACTAAATTAACCAGGCATTGACTGTATGGGTGATATTGGAAGAAAAAGGATTTAATTCAAATGTAGAATATAAGTCACCAGATTTTCTACTTCTAAGATTCCATCTATTTTTGTAAGTTTTAGAGTAGTACTGTTAAGATGTCACTTTGATTAAATCTTCAAGTAGAGAAATTAAGAAATTCCACTTCCTAAGCTTAAACCCACGTTTTGCCTAGGTCTTTCTCACTTAAAGGAGAAAGCAATCAGACGACATTTGCTGTCCTTCATTAAAATGCACTGACCTCAATGCAATGGATATTTTGGCTACCTTTTAAAATTGATCTGTTCATTAAGTCATCCTATTGAAATGAAATTTTACCTTCTGTCTAGTGTGTACAACTTACAGAGAAAATAGAATGGTTCCCAACTGTTGAAACTGACTGTAGTAAAAGCACATTCAGATTCATCTTAATATTTGCAGCATATGATTAAATAAACACTGAAGTTACCAGTAAAACCGTGAAGTTTTTTTAGATTTGCATTTAACGGAAAACTTAGAAGAAATGTTTCATGCTTCAGAGTGTTGTGTGACTCTTGTAAAATGTTCTTTTGAGGTTTGTATTAATTAAACACTACTTAAATGAAATAATTGTATGCCAAAACCTCTTATTTCTCCTTTAAAAAATGCTTTTATTCCCATACCTACCTTATTTTTACTTGTCAAGCCTTTGGGGGACTTAAAGTCTATAAAAAGAGCCAAAAACCCTTGCTTGAGTACTTGCAAAAAACCTAATCAAAGCTTCATTATTTGATTTCTGTTATATTTAAAATTATAACCCAGTGAATTAAGGTATAATCTTTGCACTGAATTGCATTGCAATTCAAAATGTGGTCCAATATCCCAAATACAGTACCAAAGCCAGGTATAATGCTTAACACTTGGAGCTGATGTTCTGAAAAAGCTCCATGTATCCCATGTGAATGTTTCTAATGAAAAGCCTATTCCAATGGGTATTTTAAAACCAAGCTGTGAAAATTGCTTGGTAGGGATTACATAAATGAAAATAATGGAACATTGTCCCTTTTTTGAACCTTTAAGTATATGTTGCCTTGTTCTTTTGGGGGCAAATAGTAGGTTGTAGATAACTAATTTTTTACAAATTGTCACGATAATGAGAAATAGGTTAATGCTAACTTTACACATGCTACATCATCTTAAACATGCAGGCACAATTTGAATTATTAAGGCCCTGCTGCTTCCTGACAAGAAAGAAAGAAAGGGATGAGTTTCAGAGGAAATGGCATTAATCTTGCTTTCATGATTCCTTTTTTATTAAAAACCTCAGCGCTCTAGTTTTTTTGTGTGGTTTGTTTTTTAGACTGAATCTGGCTATGGATCGGAGTCAAGTTTACGACGCCATGGTTCTATGGTGTCTCTTGTTTCTGGAGCAAGCGGATACTCTGCGACATCCACCTCTTCATTCAAGGTTAGTGAATAAAGTATTGATGTGTAAATAACATGCAACTGTAAAAAAAAAAAACTTACATGAAGACTCATTCACACAATAATAGAAAAAAATATTTACTCAACTGTTAGTAATTCATCATATGATGGTCAACAAATCATACAGGAGGCTCTCTTGTGTCTCTATGCAGTTGTCCCTTTTAAACTGTGGTGTCATCTTCCCATGGCAAGAAAATCAAACCTGTGGGAGCATTGATTAACCTTTCCTAGTTTACTTCTCAAAATATCATGGCCTCTAAGTGAAAAGGAATGCTGATTCTGTGTCTTAATAATTGGATTGCTGTGGATTGACAAATGATGGCTTTCCTTGTCTCGCACGTATGAATATTTAACATATGAACTTGGGTGGGCTGTACTTCTGTGAGAGCAGAAGAGGAGCAACACAAGAAAGGGGAGTAAAGATGGGAGCAAATACCTTAAACTAGAGCTGACTGTTTTCAGGCAAATAGGCATAAAGTTGGTAGCATGCAAGGCTGCATTTTTAATATGCTTTTGTTGAATGCTCTAAAGTAGCAGATGTAGTCAAGAGAAAAATTGAGACTGGTGGACAGAGTAAGGAACACTTGTATACAGTTTCTAACATTCTTCTAACATTAACAGTACTTCATAGCTGCTGATACCTAAAATGTCCTTAGTGTACTTGAATTTGTTCTTCATGGCTGCAGAAATCCAATTATTTTTTTTTTATTTATGCGTTGAACTATTGCTGAGTATGTGGAAGCATTTCAGGCTTTTTTTCTTGTGTTTTCAGAAGGGCCATAGCTTACGTGAGAAGCTTGCAGAAATGGAAACCTTTAGAGACATCTTGTGTAGACAAGTTGATACTTTACAGAAATACTTTGATGCCTGTGCAGATGCAGTTTCCAAAGATGAGCTCCAGAGGGATAAAGGTAAAACTGTAACTGAAAACTCTTAACTCCATAGTAGTTTTTTCCACAGTAATAGCCCTTAAAATAGTTTTTATAGCATTTGATGCCATATAAATAAAATAAGCATCTTAAATTTACTCTTTAATATAGAGTTCAATCATAGATATTTCTGCATAGTGTTAACTAATTTCACTTTGAAAGTTGGATTACTGTAAGAATATGCTTAACTTAATATTAACCTGTAGCTGTCAAGTGTACAAAAGAAATGCTCTTTTAAGCATTTGATGTTAAAGAACAATAATTGTTTACCCTCATAAGATGAATTCAAGTTAGTTTATCACTGTGTCTCTTACCTTGTATTTTGAAAAAACGGTAGGATATTTTGATAGAAAGAATACATTCTTTAAAAGAAAGGCAAAGGTGCTGCCATAATGAATGCTCCTGAGATATATTGGCTGGAACTAGAGCAGTGAGTGCACACTTGAGGCCCTAGTAGACTCAGGTGGGGATGTCTACATATGTCTGAGTAGCTGTCCTCAGAGCACAGCTTGTTGTCATATCCCTGCACTCTCCTGAGGCATTTATATTCATCCTTGAATTTGTTCTGGCAGCCTAAAACTTTTGGTACTGAGAAAACAGTAGATAAGTACAATTCTCCTTCTTTGTCAACTTTCTGGTGTAGAAGAGCAGATAGTTGCTGAATCACAACTCCCTGGTTATCCAGTTGTAACACCAAAATAATGTTGGTCTTACCATAGAAAGGGGTGCTAGACTTCAACGCTAAGCAAATGTTAGTCTTCTGATGGTTTCTGACAATAATGTTGATAATAGTCTTGGGTCAAAAGAAACAAGTGTATGGCAGTGTTCATGGCTGTTGTTATGGGGAAAAAAATCTTAAATGCTGCTTAGCCATGAAGGTGTTCTTACTTCTTTCTTGCACATGAAAGAGTTGGAAAAACTTTCTCAGTCCCATAACACACTGTCTCTCAAATTTAGTGGTAGAAGATGATGAAGTTTCCCTACAACACGTTCTGATGGGGATTTTGTACATAACAGTAACAACAGTAAGGAAAAATGTAAGTGTGTCCCACCTTTTTCACTGAAAATTCGTATGAGTGGTACTGTGATAAGCCTGATACAAGACAGGGATTTATGTTCTTTTCTAAGCAGAAGATGGCAAGAATAGTTATTTAAATTTATGTGACAGAAAGTTCTTATTCATGTTATCATTCATTAGCTGCTTTTCGTGATTCTCTGAATTATTCTTAATTTGCACAAATATTAATGTAAACTTGTCAAGCTGGAACTTCATATTCTGTGTCCAAGCCATTTTCACTACAAAATTCTGTTGAAACAGCTGCATCATTCAGATACTGGGAACTAAGCTTTGTAACAGGTAATTGCAGTTTTTCTTGCAAGTGTTACCTGCTTCAGGAGTGTGGTGGAATACAATGCTTTTCCAGTTAGGTATGTCCCGGTATGGTTTTTCTGAGTTTTATGGCTACGTAATGGTTAAGTCCATACTGTTGCTGATAGTCACTCATCATAATTTTAACACTTTTTAAACTGTATTTTCCGTTGTTATGATGAATTCTGATGATTATTCTCATCTTAAATGATCTAGTTATTGTACTTACTGCATCCATTCAGTAAATATGAAGAACTCCTGCAAATCTTGGTGTTCTAGAAATCTGATACTTCTGGCCTGGCAGAAATTGTATATGCATTTAAAGTCTATTTGCATTCTTCTTAGACTCTGTTGTTTCCTGACTGAAATATTTTAGCATTTATGTTCTCTGAATGTTGACAATTCAGTTAGTCCTAAGGTATTTCTTGGACTTTGATTCATAAAATTTTGAAGTTGCACTCCCTCCAGTTTCAGATCTGATGGTAGTAGTCGGTAAAAATGTTTGTAAAGATGTGAATGCTTTCATCAAGAACCTGGAAAATACATGGGCAAA
Source organism: Cariama cristata (assembly GCF_000690535.1). Lineage (NCBI taxonomy): Eukaryota > Metazoa > Chordata > Aves > Cariamiformes > Cariamidae > Cariama > Cariama cristata. The sequence continues at coordinate 2,650 of NW_009622384.1, read as the reverse complement.
ATAAGCCTTTTCCGTGTCTAATATTTTCTTTTTAATTGGCGATGTGTTACATCTTTCCTTGCTGTATAAGTACTCTTCCTAGATTATAGCCAAAACTGTTAGGAGGAAAGAGGAAAAGAAATGAAAAGAGCTTTCGGGATACTTGCAGAATTCATCATACGAGTAGATTTTTTTCAATTATATAAAGTGCTTGTTCTGCTTAGGGTTAATCGTAGTGCTGATTTCAGAGGTTAAGTAGCATATAACTCTAAAGTTTGAACAAATCTTTCTTGCCTCTTATCACCAAAGATAAGCAAGCTTGCAATGCTCACCTGTAAGCAAGTACACAGTTCCACTAACTCTATTGTGTGTATAGAAGGGTACATTTTTTGAGGGCTTCAGTCAGAAAAAGACTTCTTTAAAAACTGTTAAGTCAGAGTTTAATTCTACTACATAATTCATTTTGAAAGAAAAGTCTCTCAGACTTAATTTTTGTAGGATCATGTAGGAGTTTCAGCTTAATTTACCTGTAGAACGTTTCTTCATATCGACATTCTCCTGGTGTATCTGCTATATATATACATACGCTATGGGGAATGTCATTAGAAAAGTCTATGTTTTTAGTACCTCTGGTCATCTTAACTTATTTTGCATTTAAATGTTCTACTTCATTTTTCATCACCAATTTAACAGGAATTTGACGTGATATCCATATTCCTCTTGTGAAAAGTTCTGTATCAAGTCTTTGGGAACTTAAACACTAAGAACTTGCTATATATTATGGGTACCTGTATATAAACTAACTTACTGTAGTTCACTACAGAAAATAATTTGTGCTACCCCTTGCTTTTGCAGAACTTCTAATTCCAGTTGTTATGATTCCTGATTCCATTAAATTTACTTTCTGTCAATTATTTCTGTGAAAAGCTTTATCTCCATTTTGGTTTTTCTGTGCCTCAGTTTGATTTCTAAGGGCTAAATCCATTATTTAGTAGCTGAGTGCTGCAAAGCGTGGTTGAGTCTCTGCCCTAAAGTGGAATCATAAGTCGTAAGTGATGCAGTGGGGGAAGTAGATGTCTCAGGGTGAGACAGCCATGCCTATGTATTGGGCAGAAAACTACTTAGAGTAACTAATGATGAAAGATCTATCTTCAACTTCAGCCTTTTCTAAACCTTAGCCTCAGAGCAGCTGTTAAGATTCTTTGGTTTCTCAAATTTCAGGTTCTGTTCTTGAAGTCTCTATCCAATCCTGGAAGGACTGGGACAATCTTTTTAACTGTAGCTGAGAAGTGTTTGTCCATTTATTCTGGCACGGTTCTGCAGCCAGTGCTCCAGGAAGTGAGAAGTGTGGGTTCAACCTGTTATTTAGCCTACTATGATCAGAAGGAGTGTTTGAGCCTACTATTCAAACCATTAGTGTACCAATCTAATCCTCATATCATTGGATTTAAGACTGACTTAAGGGACTATATTGACGTTGTCTTTTGAAATTTGTTCCCTTCTGCACCTTCCCTGGGCAGGAGGAGAACGTTAACATGACTATAGAAATTTGTGTACTACTCCGAAGAAGATGTTTTGAATAGGGAGACTTTTTCTTTTCTGTGTTCTCTAGGATCTTTGAAGAACTAGGAAGACTACTATGAAGGTATTTAAATGTATTGGTCACATTCCGATTAAAAAATGAACTAATGATCATTTGTAGAAAACACCAAGAGAGAGTCTGAGTGATGCATATTTACCCACTGGGCTCTTATATTCTAAGAGTGTAAAATCTTGATCAGGAGGTGTTCCCATCCATACACTCAGGAAAATGAGCGTATTTGGTTTTAAATTATGCAAGAATAGGAAAAGCAAGTGAAACATGCTTACAGAACCTCTTTGAAGATAGAAGGTGGTTTTGTACTGGAAGTATAAAGACAGGAATGGTAGAGAGGCTGAAGGAGAGAAGTTTGATGTAAACCACAGTGGGATTTATACTGGATTTTTGTGCTTTGAATGGAGGAAGAATATTCACCAACACATTGCTGAAATAACGGAGTTGTTCTTAGAGGAAAACTACTCATATTGATCCTACTGCTATCCACAGATGATCAACAACAGTAGGTATCAATAAATGGGTCATGCACCAGAACTTTTTTTTTACTTAGAATTAGTTTAGTGACATAAGATGTTAAGGTGGCATAAAATGGAGAAGATGAAGGAACTACTTTCTGCTTACTGTAGTAAGCTTAAAATAATACTTTGTTTCACTGGAAAACGGATTTAATCAAACATATGGTGTTTGGGACATCTGGGAAAGTATTACAAACAGAATCTTAGGAACAAGAAGGGAAAACTGACCTGTTCTAGCAGACGCAGAGGTGTAGGAGAGAAGGACTAAAGAGCTTTTTGTTACTGTTTAAGGCTGGGCTAGGCTTAAAGCAGATGACAGATGCTCTTTATTAACCCCTTTGTTTCTGTCCTGGTTTGGCCGAAACAGAACTATTTCTGCTTTCAGTAGATTTTTTTTTTTTTTCCCTTCAGTTAAGTTTTTTAGTAACTGCCCTGTCTGAAGCTGACTACAGGTTTCAGGCAGTGCCTGCTGTCAGAGTTGATGGCAGTTCATGTCTGTAGATGTTGCTGGGGCAGGAGCGGTCTCGTTGTGCAGAAAGGCCCACGGGTGGGTGCCTGT
>NW_009622383.1:0-18968 GCF_000690535.1 Cariama cristata | reverse complement strand
TATTATACATTATTTATATATACATATTTTAGTATTTACATTTTAACATTCTATATTCAGTGCAGTTCTATATTTCCAATCATTTTAACTTACTCACTAAAATTTCTGTGTAAATTTGTTGTTTTCGTACTGGTGTGCTTAGCATTGTTGTTAGTTTTATTCTCCTTTCTTAAATTTCTGAAAATGTCAATTTTTCAAAATTTACAGCTACCCAAACTCCAAAATGATGGTAGAGAATTGACCAAGAAAAATAAAGAAATCTGTTAACAGGCCATGTATGCCTTTTAATTCCTATTTTTTCCTCTTTTTCGATTTTTTAATATTTCATATATTTTGTATCACTAGGCAGAAGACATTTAACTATTTAGAAAATGCATGGTAAATTAGATAGAATTGTTACAGTAATTTATAGAACAGTAAACCTTAGAGGACCCTAGCCAATAGAATATTAGAAAAGGAAACTTTGTTTCTCTTATACTTCAAATTTGAACATTCTAGTTTTAGCCGGTATAGGTTATGTGGATAGGTTGCATGTTTATTACATGTTATTTTTTTTGTCCTACTGCTTTTTTCTAACAGGTAAAGAAGCAATAGGGAGAGTTCAGGAATGACTGTAGTTTTAGGGCTAACTGATTTTATAAGAAAAAATTATGCTCACAATACAGTGTGTGTGGTTCCTTTTAGTTTTTATTTTGCAGGTTATTAATATTACCCTCATATAGCTGTGCTTCTTTTCACAGGGATGCACGGGTAGTTAAAGATATGGCAACTGGAAAGTCAAAAGGCTATGGTTTTGTATCTTTTTATAACAAACTGGTGAGTAATCACAATGTAGATTTAAAATAATTGCCTATTTTCCACTTCTAGTTTTGCCTCTTTATATATTCAGTACGTATCAGACTTTCCCAAGGGAAATAAATTTGTGCGCACAGGACAGATTTACTTTAGTCAAAGGCTTCTGTTATTTATGGTTAAGGGTCGAAACAATTCAGGTGACGGCGATGCTACAAGAACATTGCAAAAAAAATTCGAGAACATTGTCAAAGAAGATTCCTGAACGTAGAAAGCTTGCTTGGGTGTGTTAGGGTAGCTCAGCATAGTCTCTGGATCCATCTCTGCTGCAGTGAGTTGGATGCCTGGTCTGATCGGTTGTGCTTTGGGTCTCTTAGCTCAGGCACCACGCCAGGTCCAGTGCAGTTCACTATGTTGAGGTAGGAGCCCCTGCAGAACAATGCCCAGGAGCCCTCGGTCCTGAGGCGTGCAGTGCCATGCTACACAGTGGGGTTTGGTCTTTGCCCAGGTTTAGCTTCACGCCAAAGCTCAATCTTTCTGGGGACCTAATGCAACCAGGTGTGTCATATGCTGAGATACGGCTGGATTAATTTATTTTTGGAGAGTAAAGCTCTTGGTCCTTTGCTTGAGGAGTTAGAACATTTTGAGACCTAAGGTGGTTCTTTGTATTGAGTAATTAATTTGCAGCGAAGAGTTGACTCAGTACTTCTAATGCATTTTGCTTACGCATATTGTAAAACTGAAGGTTGTTTTTGGCTTTGTGTTGGGTGGTGTTACATAATGGCTAATGTTATGTATGCCTAGGAAAAAAATGCTTCTCACAAATGACTGATATCCCTTTCCAATACAGATATTGAGGATATTATTTGTAGAATTTAATCAGTATAGTACTGATATAAATGGTAGGGCAGAGCACTATTTTTAGGTGTACAATTGACTCAAATAATTTGTGGTGATTTGGAAGTTAAATGTTTGACAGCGTAAGAAGCTTGTGAAAATTATTTGGAAAATTGAGCTGTATGTGTGTAGAGGTACATTTAGGACAACATGGGGAAACTGTGTCAACCATTTTTCTTAAATATTTTGCATAGGAAAAAACCATACAGTTTAGGATTTTAGGCATATAAGCCTGTTTGTGTGGTCAGAAGTCCTACATGTCGAGACTCTCTTTCTCTCCTATGTAACAGTTACCTGGAGCTGAATCTTAATCAGAAGAAAAACTTGCAGTTTCTTTTCTTCAGATTTGCAAATGCCATAAGATACTACAATTGAATGCCTTGATTTAGAGTATTTTTCCACTTGCACTTGGTTTGTGTTGCAGCTGAAATACACAAGAGGAATAGATGTCTTATTTCCTTGTACCCCTGTTGCCTTATCATATGGTTGTATTTGGTTTCTGTAACTGTAGGGGAAATGTTACAACAGTCATATGGAATGCAGGTTACTGGATTCTTTGAAGACTGAGCCATAAAAACTCCAATTTAAAGTCTGTATCCATTCTGAAAAATTAATGGGTGGATTCTAAATGTAATACTAAAAAGTACTTCTAAAATTTATTTTCTGATTGCTGTTCATTCAAACAGCAGCTGCACCTACAGGGTTATGGCATGACCATCCTGAGCTGGTAGTTTAAGGCAAGTTTTTCAGAATTTATTGTCATTGTGCTAGATTTGGGGAAGTGGGATATGTTCCCAGACTTCAGGTACTCCTACCTGAGGTCTTAGTGCACACCACAGTTAAGAGAAAATTAAACTCCTACATTGAACTAAAACAGTTATGGCTTGGGCTCTATTCCATTTTTGTCATAGCTTGATCCTCAGGACTGGAAGCAAGATTCATTAGAGCTAGTTTCCTTTCCTAGTCAGTTTGGAACTTACTCATTACATTTTGGGAGTGAGGGTGCTTGAATAAATTTGGGGTTTTGGTTGGTTTTGGTTGGTTTTTTTTTTAAATTGTCTGGTGGTTTGTTTTTGTCTTTTAGGATTTTCTTTTTTTCTTATTGATCATCTCGTAATTTCTTTTTTGTATTTATATATTGTCTTCAAAATGAGCGCTCTGTGTAATTAAAACTTAGGAGGATCAAGGTCTTGAGTGATTTGAGTTTGAGACGAGCCTTATAGCTGGAAGCCTTCAGTGTGAGGCATGACAGTGCTAGCCGCTCACCTCTAACTTGTCGCTATGTTCTCTTTGTCCCTTGTGCTTGGCATTTTCTTAAACTTTGTGCCCTTGGAAAAGCATTTCAAACATACGCACTATTTGCTCTGCCTCTCTTCTTTCAAAGCGATTGGGGAAAAAATTGCTTCTTGCAAGTGTTAGCAAACTTATCCCTTGCTTATTAGATATTTCTAATTCATGCTCGAGATGAGAAGTTAAGCCACGTGGGCCATGAACTCTTGTGTATGTGTGTGTGTTCATGCAATGACTTTAATATTTAGAGCACTTACAAAGCAGGCTATGCTCAGATATATATTGTATGCCTCCAGAGGGCAGAAGAGAGGGTAAGAGGGGTGTGTGTGTGTGCACAAATAATAAGTACAAGAAAACTTAGATGCTCAATCTATTTGTATCTCAGCATTACAGTTTCTTAGTTACTACCATTCAGCCTTCCCGGAACTTTTTATTTTTCTACGTAAACTTGGCCTATTATGTTAAATACATATTAAAGTTCTCAAAAAACACATTCAGATCTTATTATACAATGTCTTTTGCAAACACGTACTGCATGGTATAAATGTTACTTGGGTTACGTCTGAGAAATTTTTCAGTGAGGGATTTTTGATGAGGAAGTCTTTCCTGACTTTTCATCTGTTACTATTAAATACACTTCTGTGTATTGTGTTTTTAGTACAGTCAATTGGCAAGATAATTTCGTTTTTAAAATATTATAATTAAATTTATAGTTGTTTTATTTCAGTAATTGCTTCTGGCATCTGTATGACCTTTGTACCTTTTTTGGACAGCCTTCAAATATTCTAATACAGGCAGTATATGTGTAATTGTAGTTGGCTTCTAACCTGTGTGTGGAAAATGGAGGTGGAAGGAAGGTTTTACCATTTCACTTGTGAGGGCCTTCTCTGTGTGCATTGACTTTGTTACTGCATTTTAGGCTGCTTCCTGTGATTGTTCAGAATTTCATGTGCTTTTTAGTACTGTTACTGGTTGTATGGACAGAATTAACTGACAACCAAGTCTTTCTTAGAAGTAGACTCGTACATACTTCTTGTGTGGATGTGTTATAGTTTTTATTTTAATCTCTTTAGGATGCAGAAAATGCTATTGTACACATGGGAGGCCAGTGGTTGGGAGGCCGTCAGATCAGAACTAACTGGGCAACACGGAAACCACCAGCCCCCAAAAGTACACAAGAAAGTAAGACCTTCATGTTGTGCTGTGTTGTGTTTGCTCTCTTGCACGTCACTGTTTAATGGAGGAATAAAACATAATGTTGCCAAAATCATGTCACTTAATTACATATCTAGCTTGACTTCCAGAACTTAAAGAATAGATTTTTTTGTATATTATGTCAACGTAGTAGTGGCACTACTGGTCTATCATAAAATATTGAATGTGGTTTTTTTAATGTATAATTCATACTTGTGTATGAGGTAAGTATCTGAGGCTCTGTGGTTACTGTTAGCCTACTGCTTAAAAACAGCCTTCTCTCTTTATAGATAATACAAAACAATTGAGATTTGAAGATGTAGTAAATCAGTCGAGTCCAAAAAATTGTACTGTGTACTGTGGAGGAATTGCCTCTGGGCTAACAGGTATGATGTGTTACTGCTTTTTTTATTATTGCAGCTTTTTGGACACCAAGATGGTTACTAATTCAAAAACATTATCTGTTGTAGATCAACTTATGAGACAGACTTTTTCACCATTTGGACAGATTATGGAAATACGGGTGTTTCCAGAAAAAGGTTACTCATTTGTCAGGTATGGACAGAGAAAAATAAAATCTGTGATTTTGTTCATGTAATGTGGTTTCATCTTTCTGTAATTTCACTTGATTTGAACTTCTGCTGATACATTAAAAGCTGTCACCATATGTTCATAGAAAAATTTGGAACTTTTAAAAGTGGCCACCAATCTTTTTACCTGAGAAGATGAATATCTGTGAATGCAGATCTTTTTCTCTGGATTTCCTGTATGTATGGAGTCACTGTTTTTTTTTAACAATCAGGTAAAAGTATTATAAAGCATAACATTACTTTGTTTTTACATTCTTTAGATTTTCAACTCATGAAAGTGCAGCACATGCTATTGTTTCAGTTAATGGAACCACAATTGAAGGACATGTTGTTAAATGTTATTGGGGTAAAGAATCCCCTGATATGACTAAAAACTTCCAACAGGTAACTCCACTTTAACCTTTTCATTATATTACAAAAGCAATTGTGTATATACCTGTAATGCCTTTCCAGTTATAATAGCTAAATTTTGTGGTAGAGTTCTTATGAAATTCCATGGTCTGTCTCAGTTATGTTCCAGTTGTTCATCAAATTGGGCTAGCAGTTTTGATGGAGTATCTGTTACTGTCTTCTGGATATGATTCAAGACAGGGGGAAACTTTGAGGTAATTCTGATTCTTGCTAGTTCACCAACTGCAGACTAGATGACTATCCAACGAAACACTCTTTGGTATTTCAAACACAAACATGTTTTTCAGTACAAGGATCTAATTAAGTCACAGCGATGTCTTACTTTTCTGATCTCATTATTGCTCGTTTTAGCCCTGTGATTGATATAGCCCAAAATTTTGCCTTCATCAGCACAAAAAGAACATCATCTGTTTCTAGAACCTGAGGTACTATGAATTATTCTCTCCTTAGGTGGATTACAGTCAGTGGGGGCAATGGAGCCAAGTATATGGAAATCCACAACAGTATGGGCAATATATGGCTAATGGGTGGCAAGTACCATCATATGGAATGTATGGCCAAGCATGGAATCAACAGGGTTTTGGAGTAGAGTGAGTAATTGTGTTTAATTTTTTAGAATATTCCAAGAATGTTATATCTGAGTTTCAGGCTCATTTAGTTCCAGGAATGCGCAAGGTTTCAAGCCTTAGGTGGACTCCTATGTGTTCAAAGCCTATGTTTAATGATTTGTGTGGACCAAATAATGGGGTGAGTCACTCTGACTTTGTACTCGATCACATGTTTTATGTGTATGGGTGTTTTGAGACTGAAGGCACAAAGACCACCTTCTCTGGTAGAGTTTTGGATGGTGGTCTTGTGGTGAATACTGGAGAGTCTGAGCCAGGGAGCCCAGGCATTTGCCAGAAGGATTGCTAACCCTGGAGAGAAGAAACTACATACTGACATTTTAACTTGCGCAGTTTCAGAATTTGGGTGGGCTTTTAATACTTCATCTCTTGAAGACTGAAGTCTTCACAGCAACTTTTTGTTTTAACATGCCTTTAAAATAACTTCTTTGTTTACATAATTCCTCGTTATCTCTTGCCAATTAAACATATTAAGCCCTGATAAACCTATCACTGGTATTCTTGCCGATTAGCCATTGGGAATTTTTTGCATTTCTGCATCACTGATGTTGACTTACAGCCACCTGCATATGTACATGCATTTGGAGGCAGTAGTCCTATGCAACTAGTACCCAAAGTTTGTGGGGCTTTTTTTTTTTCCTTTGTTCTTAAAAAACTTACGGTATTTTCAAGAATCACATGTTATGGCACTTGACCTGAATTACTTATTAAAGAGAAAAAGAAATTGTTCTATTTTGGTATGAATAGTATTGTAGGAAGTATGTTTTTATGTTCTTTTTTTTGTCTGTTGATTTGTAAATAACTTGACTAGCTTGCATATTTTTCTTTTCTTTTCCCTTTTTTTTTAACCATCCTGTTTCTTTTTAAGCCAATCTCCATCTGCTGCCTGGATGGGTGGATTTGGTGCTCAACCTGCCCAGGGACAAGGTGCTCCTGTAATACCTAACCAAGCTGGATATGGTATGGCAAGCTACCAAACACAGTGAGCTGGGACTCTGTTTAAAAGTGTGTATTTCGTGATAGGCTGCAGTTTCCAGTGACATTCTGAAGACTGGAATGTAGACAATGAAAAAAGAAAATATTTATTTTAAAAATGGAAATGTTTGGAACCTTTAGCACAGCTTTGCTTTGGTGAAGGACACAAATGTCTTCTAGTTCTGCCTTTTTAAGTTTTTGTTCATGATGGATATGGACATGTTTTTCTTTGTGTACAAAAATTAAAAATAAAGTCAATAAAGACAATTCTGACTACAAATTTTGATATAGTAGGAGAAATGGCTAATGAATTTGATCTCTAGGTTACCATTCCATTTTTTTTGTTCTGTCTTCAGTGTTTTATATCACTGTGCTTTTTAAGAGAAATGATGTTGAAAAACAGCAAGTTGCTTTTAGTTGAACACACATCCTGAAATAAACTGTGGACCAATCATTACAACCTGCTAGACAGTATTGATTTTTCAAGAAACCTATGGGCATCGCTCAGAAAGAATATGTAGGTCTTGGAATAATTTTTTAAAAAAAAATATTTAGTTTTTCTACATGCTTAAAGAGAACAGTCCGATACAAAGAATAGATCAGTCTAAAATGAAAAACAGTACTGTCTGAGTAATTTCACATAACTTTTACTGTCCACATTCAGGCACACATTAAAACTTTTCAGAGTTGGTTCGCTTATTAAGACTTTAGTAATTTGCATTTAATTTTGAGAAGTAAAAACGTTTTTGCAAGTATGTTGTTTGTATTCAAATCAGACAGTCATACTTGTGCTTTTACATAAAGTTTGAAGGCTACACATTGTAAATATTTCATAATTACAGTGTTTCAAAAGCATGCTCAAACATAGAAGTAGCAATGTAATTATTCAAAGTAATACTTAATATACTCTACTGCTTTAAATGCAGTAGATTGACAAGAATGTGCAAGACTGACATTTCCAAAGTTGGCTATTATGTAAAGTTACATAAAGAACTATAACAAAGAGCCTTAATTTTAATTTCATAAATCTTTAATGCATCACCTTTTTGTCATTAGAAATATGAATTTTTTGCTTTACCTTATTTGGTATGTAAATACCTTGGTTAACAACCTTGTAAACCTATTTCAAGGTTATTATAAGTTGTATAGTATCTTAAGTGTTTTGAAAAATCTTGATGTTTTTTAAGTCTAGAAATATTTTGCCCAAGAATTTTTTAACAAGATTGTTAAAAACATCTTATTTTAGAGAATATTCAATGTGCCATTTGGTAAATGGAGATGCAGTTGAAACAGTACACTGAGTTGTGACTTATTTTTAATTAAAGTTTTTGTCTTTATGGGTGGTTTGCATGTGATGAACCTGTACAGAGGCTGGGTTGTTTGTGTACTGAGTGTGTATATGGATAAATCATGAAGATGTTTAAATGGTATACTTGGGTTATTTCTGAATTATTTTATGGATACATTGATATAAACTGCCTCAATAAATTTGAAGTTGAAAATGAATGTAAGTTAGATATAAGTACTGTGTCTTACCTGTGACAGCTAGGGGGTGCAAATGTTTCAGCTGTATACTGAAATACACTGAGGCAGGCACAATTTAAAAAAAAAAAGTAGGATTTGCAGTGATAGTTCAGTGAAGCAAACTTGCATTTTAAAAGAAACAGATTGTTTGATTTTTAGAGATGATAGTTCTAAATGAGTGAGAAGCTGTATATTTTATCTTTTCTGTTTCTTACCATGCAAGTGTTGCAAGTTAGAATAGATTTTGAAATGGAAACTTGCAGTTTTGTTAAACCCAGCCAGGTTGTGCAAATAACTACACTTAATGCTGTAGCAAATCACGTGAGGTTTTTTTTTCCCTCCCTATTCTACTTGACATGCTAAATAGTACCTTGACTTTTAGATCAGGTTGAAAGTGAGATATACTGGAAGAGCAATTTAGTCAGTTGGCTCAACTGTACCCAGAGATACTTGTAACTCTGGGCATCTAATGCATGCAATAATGACTGAAGTTAGTGTGGAACCATAAGTGCTTGTGATGACAGAATTGGCCCTTTATCTCTGTTTCTCCTTTATGGTATACATAGTGTTTTTCTGCTCAAGTTAGCAATCTTGTCTACAGGACTTTGTTTTTCTATAAATTTTGTATATATGTGTATATCTACGCGAGGATCGGCCTATACATTGTAGTTTGGAAAAAAAATCACAAGTAAGTCTGCATTTTTGTTATCTGGTTTAAAAAAAAAAAATCACGAGCTGGTAGATACATGAATTGCAAGATACTTTAGGATTTCTTAGACTTCACTTGAAAGCTGGGATTTCTACCTAATTCTATGTGTTTGACATATGACTATGTTCTGGATGCATGCTGGTATATAAGCAGTATGTTCTTTAGGCGCTACTGAAGATTTAGACGATTGCCATATAAATGCCCATATAAATGGGTGTAAGATTAAGGCAGTGATCTTTCAGGTCTCAATATGTAGATCACCTTAAATCTGGTTATTTAATATGCCTGCTGTAGAGCTGGGCCGTACCTGACCTGTGTGTCAGGATGAAAGATAGGATATACTTTCTCATTTAAGTCTTTTGTCATTGATTTTTATACAGCTTTTCTTTAATGGTGATATTTCTTCGCAGACTGCTCAAGATATGGGAGTCGCCAGTGTCCTTTAATGTTTCAATAGCACTGCGAGGAAGAGTTGTAATTTGGATTGCTTTCTACTCAGTAGCGTTCATAAATGCATCACTGACAATTTTTTGGCACCAAAGAGCCTCTTGCACCATACTGCTTTTACGCGTGACTGTTACGCTATTGTAGTTTCTCTAACGAGAAATCAACCACTACCTAACCCCTTACCACTAGGATCTGGATTTCAAAAAGTATTGATTTATCATGGCTTAAGCTGATGCGTGCAACCTGAAGCGAGGTTGTAGTCTGCATTTGCAGAAAATGTTCAATAAAAGTGAAACATGATAAAGGGCTTATCCTGTATTGTCATCTGTCAAAACATTGTCCCTCTTTGCTGTAGAACCGACAACAGGCGTACAAGGCTGAACTTGTAAACTATGCACTTGCAGTCATGTAAAAGATGTTTTATTTAAAATTTTTCATACAAAACCAGTTTGTATTTTGCAGAGTTGCAGTAGCAAGGCTGTAAATCTAAGGTTATGTGTAGCTTTTCATCAGTCCTGCCTCCTTGTGTATATTTGTTAACAGTTTTCAGACATACTCTTCCTGCAGAAGCTTCTTCCTTACTCGGCTAACTTCATGAGACAGCTGTTCACTGTATCAGAAACATTTCCTTCATTTCACTAGCCAAAAAAAGTCTCGCAGTGAATAAGGCTTAGTTTTGCAGAAAATTAGTGATTTGTTTTTCTTGTGTTTGTACACAAGGAAGCAGACTTAAACTGTATGGACATGATTAGTGTCTGATACTTCTCAATTATCTGACTGTTTTGGAACAAGGGCATGAGTCTTTGTTTTAATGATGTGGAACTGTTTCCTGGTTAGCAATAAAAGATTTTGTTGCACTGTTCTTACACTGCAAGATACAGGCAATCTTTTATTCAGTATACTTCAAAAAAATGGATGGGGTTTGTAAAGAACTCCCTTGTTGCAACTAGAATCTTCATATATAGATACAGTTTGGGATCTGGATTGCTGCTGTCATAGCAAAAGGTGGTTGTTCTTTTGAAACTGAGTGACAATTTATTTGTTCTGATCATATGTGGTGCCTGTTCAACACTGGTAGAATTAAGGGTTTCACTATGTAATAATGTTTCTATTTGTAAAAAGGCAACTGCAAGTCATAGCTGCTGGGAAGGTCTTTGTCATGTTTCAGTTCAGCCAACTTTCCTAAATCCAGTTGATTGTTTAAAAAAAAAAATATTTAAAAGATGCTTGTGTTTTTCAGTATCACATGGATAAAATCCCCACCACCACCTTTACCATCACTTCAAATCAAAGAAAATGCTGAAGTGTTTACTGAATGTTTTACTTTAAAAAGAAACAGGACTTTTTGTTGATGAGTGAACACTGGTTCTGTCATCTTTCTGGGGATGTATGCTGATCTACATCATGGATGTGAATGACATGTTCTGCTCACTGACATTTAAAGGGTAATGACTCAGAAAGTTAATTTGACATCAGTAATGATTATTTGAATACAAGTTATTCGTGCTGAAATACGCAGCCACTCATGCTTTGATTAAAGCTGATCTGAATCTTACTGGTTATTAAAGTATTCCTGATATACTGTGGGAAGAAACATTGCTTTACCTTGTTTCTTAGTATTCATGCTGTCAATAAGACGTCAGAGTTGCATAGACAGTATTTTTTTGTTTAGAAGAAAAACACTGAATGGAGTCATGTCAGGGAATTCAGTGTAAACTGACTTTTCTGTAGTGATGGGTGATAGTATTTGAATGTTTCCCTTTGGAAACAAGGGATCAGTCACTATACTTTGCATGAACCCAAGTTCTGACTGATCCCAGATACTCAGCAGCTCTCTTTCCCAGCTGCTTGCAGGGAAGGGAGGAGGACGAAAGGGAAAAATGGTGAGACTAGGTGGCATGCATGCCAGACTAGTGAGCATGATGCAGCAGCGTCGGTGCCAAGTCATATTGTCAAACACATTTAAAATCATGACAGGCTTATGCAGATGCCATGGCAGTATCCAAAGGACTGTGACTGTTCAGACACAAACTTGGTTTATCTCCTTGCTTAAAGTAATGTTGCTTTAAAATTACAAAAATAGAAAACACAACCTCTGTTGTTTTTTTGAGAAAATAGATGAACATTAAACAGCCAAGCTAGAATACCTAAGTTGACTAGACAAATAAAGAAAACAAAGGAGCAAATTGCATTAAGCATCTGAATTTGTAGACCTTTGCTTAATTTTGACCTCTTACCTTGGCAGTCTTTTGTTTGCCTGTATTGACCATTTTGTTTGTATAATTGAAGTAATTTGAGATATGCACAGCTGCTTCTTGAATGTTTTTGCATTCTTTAAATGTATAATTTCTGGAGCAGAGGTGGGTAGGAACTGAATAAGAATCACAAGTCTACCACATGCAACACTGAATAATGCTTACATTTTCTAGATGGAAATTGACTTACTAGAGCCAACTCTGTAGAAGTTTAAGTATCACAGGTGATGATAAAAGCTGCCATCTTCCATTTGAGTAGAGTTCTTTGACCTTAATAAACGGAGAATTATTATTGAGGTGCTGTTCCATGAAAAAATGCTCTTTGTGATTTCTTTGGTCCTTTCAATGAAGCAGATCTTTTGCATTCCACAAATGATTTGTTTCCTTTAATGTTGGATTATCAAGCGTGATGGGGAAAGACCAATTGATACGATTTATTGCTTAGTTCAGATCTTCCAACTCAGGTCCTGACTGTGGGGAAAATAACCCTTGTGGTTATTTGTAGAACCATTTCTATTTGAGTTTTACTTGCACCTGAAAGCACAAGGAGGCTACATGAATACACCTTAGACCGTAAAGATGGAATCGACCTCTTGGAGCTGCTGTTATGTGCTACAGCTACCGTACCCGATCACTGTTGTACAGTCAAATGCTGGAAATATTTATGCCTTGCTGCTTACTTGGTTTTAAGTACAAAGCTTGCGTTTTGTAGAGAATAAATCCGTCCTGTATATTTGCAAATACTTGGAGACGGCTAAGGTCCAACGTTATTTTCTGAACTCTTGCTACCATATGAGTTGGGGCTTCTTTCATTTACAGGTATGTGCTATGGTTTTGTGGGAAAAATTTCTGTTGTATTCATGACAAATTAGCTAAAACCATGGCTAATTTCAGGCAGACTTTCACAAAAATAAAATGTGAATGTTTCTAGGATGCTATTCCTAGATGAATCTTGCCTCCTACTGGGATTTATGTACTCTGTGGAATAAGGATATGAAAGTCCGTGAAACATGTCTCAAATCACTTAAAAGGGATGTTTTTAGAAGTGAGCAAATGACTATAAACTTGCAGTATGCATGTAACAAGACTTTGTTCTAGAAGTGTAACGCTGTTCATAGGTATTGCTAATATATTTTGAAATGGCCAATACCTGAGGTCAGAGGACCAGCATATATTGCTGAATATATGTTGCATTTTGAAGAAGATTTGAGGCCAGTATACAAGGTGATGCTGTGTTCATGTTGGCTTCTGAGAGCATTCCTTCCAGCATCTTTTTGCTTCATGGCCTTTTAAGAAACAATATAGAACCTGTCCTCCAAGATGTATATGTGGAAATTTGGCAAGATATGTGATATCATGCTTTAAATACAGTGTACAAGCTCACAGCATGTGACAAGCTGCATAGGTTAGAAAACTGACATTTCACTTAAATGCTTCTACATCAAAGTCTTGCTGGAAGGGATTACCGGAGTCTTTTCTGTCTGTATGACTTCTAAATAAAAGGAAGGCAACATGCAGTCTCATTAGAAGTATCCAAGGATGTCCAAATTGTAGTTTACCAAGGCTGCAGAAACAGGTGTTCCTTCATAACTATTTTCACTGTAGAAAATACATATGGATACTTACACTGTGGGTTGTGATTCAGTTATTGCTAATGCTATATATAATTTTTCGTACTCTATTTTGCCGTGTTTCTTACTTTAATTATATATGTTTCTAGTCAACAGAGTTGTACTTCCTTTTCACGCACAAGGAGCCAATCTGTTGCATTTGCATCTGATTCTTAGCAGAAACGCGCACTGACCTCAGGTATCATTTTTAATATTCTCCTGTGTTGCAAAAATCTTTGATTTCTATACTCTATGCATGTTTTAATATTTACAGATGGATGTTGAAAGCATGTGTTAAGTACTTTTTTTTTTCTGTATCTTCAGGTTCATACCAGACTGGACATAATTCACAAAAACTGAGATTTCTTTACTGTGTTCCCCCCGATCGCGCTAAGCCGTCCAGAGGGGCTTAGAATGCTTTTAAGGTTTTGGTGATGATTTCTTAATTTATTTCTAGTTGAAAATATGAATATTGTTTCACCAAGTCAAGTTTTTTATTGGCGTAAACTTGGTTATTGAAAACCATATTTCTTCATCGCAAGTTTTAATTCATGGTTCTACTTTATTTTCTGAAAGCTGTTTTTAAATCCTGCAGGTTCCCTGGTGGGTAAAAAAAATGACAACACTTGCCATTTTTTTTTTTTCAATTTAAAGGCAATAGGAAAGGAAAATAAAATTGTTTCACCTTAATTCTTTCTTCTTTATAGAACAATGTTGAAGAAACTCAAGTAAGACTAGCTTAGCAGTAAGGTTTTTAACTTAAACTTATCAAACAAACTTTTATCAAACTTAAATATGCATTTAATACTAACCTAATGAAACATTTTTACTTCTTCACTGTCAGATGCAAAGAAGAACGTAAAACTTTGTTTTAAAAAAAATCACCCACTTAAATTGCAAGCTTTGAAACAGGTGGTCTTGTTGTTTTCCTCAGTGCAATTTGTGAAGAGGTCTAGATATAACTGATAGAAGGTGGGAGCACTACTGGAATTACTTAGCCTGTAATTCAGTTTCTGCATGTTTAAATGTTGCTGCTAGAGTTTTGCAGTCTGTATTTTGGCATGTGTAAAGCTGCTGGAGTTGGAGGTACTGAGGAATGTTCCACAAGATGAGGGATAAAACTTGACCCTGTGAACCTCCTTATACTAGAAAGTATTACAAAGGAGTGAGTCAGAGCTTTCTCTGAGTTCAAAGTGAGAGGTGCTGGACAAATTCCCCTGATTTATTTAGGCAAGCCTGAAATAGAATACAGTTTTCTACCAGAGTTCTCTTCAAAGCTGTTTTATGCTGTGTACCTTACAGGAAGAGTATGTTTATATTTTGTCTGTGTGTATCTTATTAAAAGATTAAAAATGTGCTTTGTTATCTGCTCTTTTACTTTGCTATTTGTGAATCTTCAGGTAGTAAATGCATTTAGCGAAGACTTGATTTGAAACTAAAAATGGCTTGCTAGTTTAAGGTTAATATAACTAAAAAATTACTCTTGGCTTTGAACTGAAAAAAAATACCAGATTGTAACAACATCAAATCATGTTGCTTTCTCCAAAAGGAGTAGGCTTAACCACACTGTAGTGTATTCTAGCAGTGAACTTGTCACTGAGCTAAAATACTTAGATTTAAAAAAAAATAAAAATGCCTGAGTCTCTCTGGGTTCATGATACTCTGTGTGCATTTCAGCCTTGGCTGATTTGGGAGGAAAAACATTAAAGCTGTGTTTGCCAACCCCTTATGAACATGAAGATGAGTGTTCATGAAGTTTGAAACCTGGTTTTATGTATTGAACCTATGATACTCTGGACAGTCTGTGGTTTTTATGCCTATATTCTTACGGATTAAAATTCCTTGTGTTTTCTGGCCAGAATACAGTTTGCAGTGTGGCATTGAGTCTTGTTTTCTACTGTTAGCTATAATGTCACATCATATGAGGCTAGGTTTGCCCATCTATAGAGTGTATATTAACAGACAACTTTTGGTTTAAATTCATGTGAAAACATATTTAGGCAAAGTGCTGAACAGTTAGCCATATTAAAAAAGTCCTTTGAAAGTTATAAAACTATAGTAAAATTATAGTAATGTTTGGGTTTGCTTTCTGAATGTCATACAGAAGTGAGGATAAGGTGGTTAGTCCTTGGGTTTAAGTGAAAATTAATTGTCTTAGAAATCGGTAGTCAAAAGCATGCTTATTTGCTTTAGACATTTTTGGGGAAACTGAAGCGTCTTGTCCTCTGTCTCTTCAGCTCATAAAACTTCATTGCCAATTATGAACCAAGATTGTTAGAAGGGAAGGAAAAAAAAATAAATCGAAAAACTCACAAGGATGCTCTGGCTTTGGTAGTACAAGCAGGAAACTTCCAGTAGAAACCCTGGTGCATGGGCTTTTAAATCACACTACTCTAGTCAAACTTCTCATGTAAGCTCTGTTTTTTTTGTTGTGTTGTTTTTTTTTTTTTTAGCAGATGGGAGTTTCCTACTTTGAAGGCCTCTTCTCATTGTTAACATTTCAGATTTTCAGTTCTTACATTCCTGTAAATAAGAAGTACCTCTACTGAAATTGGTTGCGTTATGTTGGTGTAAATTAAATCAGGGCTTTAAATCATGAGTCAGGTTTCTCAGTCTGTTGATTAGTTTTGAGTCTTTCAACTGCAGTTTGGTGTTGAAACGAGCCGCGTATTTTATGAATATTTTCTCTGATGTTATTCATAGTTCAGTATGTTCCAGAATAGATTTTTGCAATGGCAAGAGCTAAGCACAACTGCTTCAATTTCTTTTGAAAACCAGCTATTTAAATTTAAGTCCACCAATTACTCTTCAGGATACAATTAAAGTTTTAAAATAGAATCTTTAAATCTTTGCCTGAAATCACAGATTAAGTGTGTTTTGGCCTTTTTGGGTGTCTTGCACATTCTCATATCCTGCCCCGCCCCCCACCTTCCTACCAGTGTCAGTGGGAAATTTGCTGAACTTTATCCGAATTGTTAAACCTGTCCTCATCTAGGGTAATGAGCAGTCCAAGGTTTGCTGCCACACAATATGCGAACAAGTTGTATATACAGAATGGAGTGGGAGATAGAAGGTTCACAAAAGCTTTTATGTTCAGTTTTTAGTGAACTTTACTACTTGAACATTATCGAGTAGTGTTGAAAGCAGAAATAAAAGCCAAACATAAAATATAATCAGATGGTATGATTTCCTTGACTAAATGTATCTCTAATTTTTGCTACATTTCAGTTGTAATGGTACACAATTCTTTAGATGTAGGTGCAATGACTTGGTAAGTACACAGAGTGCATCTTCTGCTGTATATTATCTGGCATGGCCTGCTGTGTGGGAAATGTGTTGTGTTTAACAGCCAAAGGTTATCAAACAAACTTGTGGATTATGTTACCTTAATTTTTAAGGGAAGCTTTACCCTGTGAAATTAAGGAAAAGCTGGTAAGAGAGTTGTGATGTAAGGTCTAAAAATCAATGTAAGAATGTGTAGATTTGGCATGTGGACACTTTCACAGTATGAATTAAGTGATAATTAAAGTTGTATGTGGCTATATACAGGTATTCCAGCTTATTCATGGAAAAAGACAAAAAAAAATCCCCAGCAAATGAACAATGCCTGAATATCTCCACCACATTCTCCTGGAAGGAAAATTCCCTCGTGTCATTATGTCTAATGAAGCACTGAGTCTTAAACATGAGAGCAGAACACATGGAACAGGTGTCGGGAGCAGCGACCCTGGCAGAGCAGGCACTGCTGTGCCTACCTCGAGGTGCTGTCTCCGCAGGAGTAGCGCAAATGCTCATATTTTGCAAGGAAAAGGGAAAATAAGAATCTTGGAAACAAAGTTTTGTATCGAGGAGAGGAACAGAAAACGTCCTGGCTTCTACAGGTAAATCTGTGGCAGACCTGAAGGGCAGGTTTAGCAGTATATGAATGGAGTACAGACGGACAGCTGGGCTCCATGGGCCACCTTGGAGACAGCAGCACAGGCATGTGCACCACGGGCACAACATTTGGTTGCCAAGAATTCTCATATTTATGTACTCCCATCTCCAAATCCGTGAAGTTAAGTCTTATAAGATTACTCCAATAACTTGTTGTTGGTACATTAGCTGGAAGATTACGTAGTTGTCCTAGGAGTACTAGTTCTTAACATTTAAAATCAAAACCTTTGGGCTTTGTGACCTGATTCTTAAAATCTGGTGATAGCTGTACTGCTTCAGTGTAAATGTACTGCCCTGAAACACCTGGTGTTACTGGATATGACTGAAAAGTGTTCTGGAACACATGTCCAAGGTGTCTTCTCCCAAAACTGACAACGTGTATGTTTCTTTCACTTGTGCCTGTCCAGGTGCCTTACCTCTCCCCAGCTGTGCGACCTGGGTGCTGCTGCTGGCATGGTTTTACCTGATGCTGTTCTGATGCTTGCACAGAAATGCCAGTTGTGGTCCAAATACCGTGCCTGTCTTGCATGTCTGCTTAGAAATGCCATGTGCAGCTGTTGAGCAGTTACCTCAGCAGTGTAGCAAACTTTTTCTGTTTTTAAATGCACACCAAGAGCCAAGAAATCTTCACCAGCTAACACAGCTTTTGGCCCTGGTACTGAAGGCAGAAGTCCAGTGGTGCGCAGGCCAAATCACTTCAGCTGGAAGGTATTGTGCTGTTGTTTATTTTGGAAGCACAAATGCAATTTATTCTTGTGTTCCACGCTCTGGTGTCACCAATTCCCAGGAATGAAATTTTGGCCTTGAGCATGTAAGTGGAAAATATCCATACATTTCAGTGAGATGGGGAGCCCATCCAAGTTCCCTCTGTGAACAGAGCTAGTTACAAATGCATTACTGTGTGTTCAGGATGGGGTTTGGCTTAGTTGAGTTGTCTGCTAGCGATGATTTCTGTGAGTTTGTAGGTATTGGTGCTATTTCCAATGGGATTAAAGCACACCCATTGCCTCCCACTACTGTTGTACTGTGCTTCCTGAGATAATCTTCTGTCAATGGCTTACAATTTTGTCAGAATTACACAACTTTTCCACGCTGGCTACGTGCTGGGGTTTTGATTAAATATTTTTGTAAAAAGTTATTTCTGAAAGTGAAAACACCTTTGTTAAAATCGTAATTGTGCTTTTCCTGTTAAGAAGTAATTGTTCTTCCGTGTCTAGGAAGAGCAAAGGACTCACCCCAGCACGAGAAACTTGGCACTTCTGTTTTGCTAACAAAGCTCACGAATTCATAGAGGTGACCGCCTTAGGGAAGTAGTTTTGTTTCTTGCACCTGCTCAGCAAAGACTTAACTGGGTCTGGTGGCCGAATGCTCAGTGGAGATAGCTGCCTGATGTCCTAGAGTGCGATGAAAGGAGCAGACTGGGGGTAGGAGGCTTGAGCCTGCGAAGAGGAAGGAGAGATGAGGTGAACGTGGGTGAACTGAAATAACGGTGCTGTTTGGAAGGGGGATGACAGTGGAGAAGGCGGGATAGTGCAACAGCTGGGGGCCCAGAGTGCAGGGGCTTAGGTTGGGAAGGGTGCCGTTCTCCACAGGCACCGGAGAGAGAGTGGAGACCCACCAGTGCCACGTTGCATTTGGCGGGCCGTGTGCTTCGCGGTAACGTGGAAATGTTGCCGCTTCCCCTCTCCCCGGGGTGCGGCGTGGAGGAGGGA
>NW_009622382.1:0-17036 GCF_000690535.1 Cariama cristata | reverse complement strand
TATTATTGTTAGTATTATATTTTACTTTAATTTAGGTATTAAGCTGTTTTATCTCAACCCGTGAGTTTTACTTTTTTTCCGAATCTCCTCCCCACCCCACTGGGAGTGGGGAGGAGTGAGCGAGCAGCTGTATCGTGTTTATTTGCAGGCTGGGGTTAAACCACGACAATAGTAAACTACCAATTACAAAAAAGAAAAAAAAAGAAAAAGCAGAACAACCAACAACCTTCTGTATCTTCCTATAGCTTTCTTTTCGGTCATTTATATAACTGAGTGGGTTGTAACCGTTCTTGACTTGGTTATTGGAATACTGGCGTTACAGTACCTACCCCAGCGTGCTTCTTAGACTCACTAATTTAGCACAGTTTCTATGGTCTGCGTTGCAGACAGCGTTGGCTGACTTTTGCTTCTGTCCTTCATGAAAATTCAAGTCTTTTGCAATGCTTAGCTTTTCCTGCACTCTCACTCCATCACATTGCCAATACATAAAGTTCCTTGGCACATCAGGGCAGACAAACTGTTTCTCTGGATTGCTCATTTTTTCAGAAATGACATGTGTCACAAAGCACCTCAGACTCCTTAAACCCTGCATTCATTCCCGGCCAGTCAATATATTCTCATGCCCTTGTATACAACCTTCAGTCCTTGAAAGGAAGAAGAATTAACTTTTATAAAATCAATCCTCAGTATTCCTAGCGTAACTGACTGTACTGTCACACCTAAAGCCTCTGCTTCTTGAAACAGCCTCCTCATCCTCTAGTGGGGGAAAAAAAGGGTAACACCTACTTTCTTAATTCGCACCGTCAGAATAAGCAGAATTATTTATGGAGGTAGCAAAACTCTATGCTTTCAGAATTATGTCCTCCTTTTAGCTGGAGACAGACACTCTGAACACTCGCAGCATCATTTTCCATTTCTGGGCCAGGCAAACTGCCCCAGACGTTCTTTGCTGAGTCTGATCAAGCAATGAGACTTGCTTGAGGCTATACATATTTCTTAAAATTGTACTTTGAAGAATGATTTGAACTCAAAAAGGGTGCCGGATTTTTTTTCATTTCAGTCTAAATGGCTTGTGGTAACACATATTTCTATTGGTCAGCTAAATTGAAAGATTGGATCTGCCAGACATTACAGTACATGGGTAGTGCCAATCAGAAAAAAAAACCCAAGATGTACAACCGTGTGGGTAGTTCATATCTCTGTTAGTCTCCTTTCTTAGTCTGCCTTTTCTAAGGGCATGAAAAACTTATTTTGAGTTGTACTTATGACAAAACTTCTAATATATTAAGAGAGAAATATCAGTACGAGTTTGCTTCTTCAAAGTGCTGTTCTTGTAGACACACAGGCTCTCATCCCACAAGGAAACATTTCATGCGTTCAGTATCCATCACAAACACTTACTATCCCAGTTTTATTGCCTGGCTGAGCATGTTTAAGCAGAAACACCAGGGAAAAACACCAGGTGCCAAGGTAAAGAACTCAGGAGTGGAGGCAAGCAGGGTTGCCCTAAGGCTCCTCACCAGGGGCCAATGTGGCAAAGCCAGCCCCACCACCCACCAACCATCACATCCTATACCAGGGCATGGTCTGGGCACACAGCAAGGGCGGGTGCTCACCCAAACCAGGAAACCACAATGCTCATTGCATTAGGAAGTGGATTTCCATTTGTAAGTGAAAAAGGTTGTAGTGTTACAAGATCATTGTATTTCCTATTTCCCCAGCTCCTCACTGGCCCAACCTCTCTCCTTTCTTCTTCCTTTTTTAGTCTAGGAATGCATTTGCCTTTGACCATAAACAAAGAAGAATATATATATACAGCTCAAGCATCAAAATCCTTCAACCTCTAACCACATGTATGAAGTGCTTTACAGCTAGCACAAAAGAGCTCCTGAATGACGGCAGGAAAAGCAGAAATGTGACTGAAATGGCATGTACAAAATTAAGACTCAAATGTTTGGCACTTCTTAAAAGCATTGGCTGCGAGAAAATTGCACTAGTGGTGCACTAGCATGGGGAGCAACCCTCATCCAAGTCACTGACAAAATAGCCCACTGGTGGATGACTGGTAGATTTTGCATCATTCAGAAAAAAAATTAAAATAAAATTTGAGAAGCTGAGCATAGTATATAGTAACACTGAATGGTTATTATGTTCTGGACATCTGTTAGAAGATGACACCTGCTTTTCAGAAGAAAACCATGCTTAAATGGGGCTTATATCTCTTAAGTGTAAGTGATGGATTTTTTAAGGCATGCTCAGTCACTATTTTTTCAGACATATTTCTTCTTTCCCTTCTGATAGCCTAATCATAAATCTATTGTTGCAAATCTGATGGATACAACTCCATCCTCTGTAGGAGTCGTGGTCTACTTACAGATAAGAAGTCACTTCCACCATAAGGTTGAAATCATGATTTGGCTTTTCAACACTCCTAAAACACCAGTGTGCTACTTCTTTCTTCAGCCCAATCCCAACCTCTTAAATAATTGAGTCCAAACTTCCACATTATGTGCCAATAGAGTCAGTGCTATTTAAAAGGCGGCAGGGAGATTAAACATAGTATGTCTTTTTAGAACAGGGTCACTGCTCAGATATTAATGACAATTAGGATACGCAGAGATATGCAGACTATGGACTGGTTTAATGAGAAGAAAATCCATAATCTTCCCCCAAAAGATGCTCTAGCCAGTGCAGAAAAGGTACAAAATGCAAAAATTAAAACTCTGCCTAAAGGCTGCCCATCCATCCAGAGAGTGATTAGTGTGGGGGCTGGTTGCAACAGCTAGTTCTTTACTGAAGTCTAATGAGTACAGAGAAATACAGAGATTACACAAAAGTTTCTTCTGGTGTTCTTTAGGGAATTAATGGAAAACCTAGGGAATAATTAAATAATATTTTGGTTGGCTGGGATGTCCATTTCAGCAATTCAGAGGACAAAAGATTAACTTGAGATGCTACTTGCAGGAAGTTTCAAAAGTCAAGCACAAAACAGGTTAGCACCAGAGGATACAATAAAAAATGTTTAGTCTATGATCCAGAGTACTGTATTGTTCTTTAAATGCTTACACAATGCTGGAAAACTGTATGCTGTGCTGCCAGCAAACAGTTTTAAAAATACAGTTTTGGAATGGCAGTTCTTGCTGTTTGTGCTCATTTAAAACTGCCTTTTGTTTCTTTTGTCCCATGGCTCATCATGTTCTGCTGTTCTGCACCAATTATTTCCTTCTTCATCTGATGTTTCTTGGATGCTCAATCTTCAAACAACTTATCTTTTAATTGTTACATTAAACACAGTACAGCAGTAGTACTTTTTAGTATTGTCCTTAAGTACTATTTTTGAAGCCCTGTCAGAGGGATTGACCTTCCACTCTCTTGCCTTGAGTCAACTGGCTGTCATCAAGGTCCATGCTGAGCCTTTTCTCTTTACATTCTTTTCCATCCCCGTATTTTGTCCCTGAATGTTGCTAACTTCCCAAAAGTCAACAGAGTATCACTTCTTAGTGATGGTGCTGCAGGCCAATACATCCAGGTACATACAGCACAATTACACTCCCATGCAAACAATAGGTGTTTTATCCCAGTGAGGGGTTCTACAAACTGTATAGTTACCAATACTTCATTTCAGTTCTTAGCTGCTATGACAATTACTCCTAGAAAAACTAAACATAAAAGCTCAATTTTACCCTTCACCAGTTCAGAACCAATTGTTTTAGGAGCTCCATTAGGAAGTATTTGTTTATGGACGCATTCCTCTGGATCGGAATATTTGTATTTCTCTACTATTGATTAGGATTTCTCTTCCACCCTGACTCACTATGCCCATCTCTGGACAGATAACGGCACAGGTCAGGCACTATCATTTAATTGCAGCTACATAACACAATATTTTTGAGTCTATTATTCCAATTCCACAGGGTCTTGTCAAAAATTAGCTTTTAAAACACTGATGCAGTTAGGCATCCTGTTAGGTCCTGAAAAGATACACATCAGCTGTTTTAATCAGGAAACACAGAAAAGTTTTAGCCACACAAAGTATTTTAAGCTAAAAAACATACAAAGAACAAACCACTGTATAGTTGTCTTTGTGACCAGTCCTGCACTGCCTTGCCCCATTTCAAGGAGGCATCTCTGTTCAGGAAAGCAACCATGGACAAGTTCAAAATAACCACTTGCTTAGGTGCTACCCTGAACGTAGGCAATATTCAGGCAGTTTTTATAAATCAGCAGCCTTATGAAGATTTGGACAATCTGTATTTTTGTCTTTCCATTTTCAAATGCAGAATACAACTAGTCATTACAAAACATTGCCAACTGTGGAGTGATGAGGGCAAATACTGATAGAAGGACTTTACCTGCTTCTGGTTCCAGCTGTGCAATGTACTCGCATCTCATACATACTAAGGAGGTGAATCTCCCACTTCATTCATTATTACACCCCTGATTTTAAGACTTTCTAGATATTTTTGCTAGGAATAAGCATTTTCAAACAAAGCTTACTCCAAGCTATCCCTTTGACAGCATATGGACCACCACAGCAGTTCTTGGAAATCTTCGTTCCTTGCAGCAGGTTCAGCCTACTCCAGTACTCCTGCACAGGTACATCAGAGCTGGCCAAACAGGACGATGTATGGCACTAAATATTGCTGTGAAGAGAGGAGTTGCATGCATGTGCAATAATGTGCTGCAATCGCCAACAGTCCTTTCTATTTCAAATTTTACTCCCTTCTCATATCACCTCCAAGGACCAGTAGAATAATAGAGATATCTGCAAAGGGGAGCAAGAGATCTTTACAGATCCTCCTGCCCTACCATAATTTACTGCCTTTACATCCCATCCTGATGTCTGGTTGCTTCCTTCATCACCACCGTGCTTTTTCCATTATGACAGAAAACGATGAGGCAAGAGGAAAAGACCTGCAATCACAAAGCAACCGAGCGATAGCCCAGCTAATAACATGAAATAAAACGCATTGTGCTCCCCTGCCTCTGAGAGAGAAAATGATGAAGCACAAACCGAGCTCTCATCATACAGCAGTCTGGCTTAAGGAAAAAAAAAAAAAAAAAAAAGAAGAAAAGAGATACCACATGACAGCTGAAGAAAAAGATTTTGGACTGTGTCACAGAAATTGTTCTGTTTTCTGTATTACATAACCAACCGTTTTTAGGTCTGTCTTTGTACCCACACCTGCGAAGTTGTCAGACCTGATGAAAGCGAAAGGATACTACAGTATTTGACAGCAGATCACACTCTCAGCAAGCAGTAACAGCCATCACATTTCAGAAAGCAAGTGTGTTCTGTTTTGCATGTGGATTATTCCCTCCAATAACTCACAATCAAACTTCTCCTTGTTGCATTTTCTATACTCCAAGAAAAACATTGATGATTGTAATGTGGGAAGATAGTTGGCCACGTTCTGTTTAGTTATTTGCTGCAAGACTGCTCAAAACAGCAACAGTTTTATTGTGTTTAGTCTTTTTCCCAAAAGCTAAATTGTTAGAAATATAATCCAATAAAATAAAGAATGTCTTTGCAGTCCATTTCACGACCTTTCAGTAAAAAAGTTTTTTTAGCAGATTTTCATCCTTTTTTCCAAAACCAAAAGGAAGTATTTATCGCTTTCCAGAAAAAAAAAAAAAAAAAAAATATTTTAAAAGCTCTGACTTTCAACAATCCATGGCCCCTCATCATCTTTTCTGACAACAGCTGGATTTTGTAGTCCAAACTTTCATTTATTCCTTAAGCAGTCTGACTTCTTGGGGAAATACATGAGAGCAGCCAAAACCAGCTCGAAAAGCAGGCGAGGCCACTGGAGCCCCTCCAGGTACCAGGCAAACCGAAGGACGGTCCAACGCCACCAGCCCCAAGTGCCGACGTGGGATGGGGCACACAACACCTCGCAGGGCCATGTACCCAAAAAGGGCTTTGCATGCGGGTGTGCAGAGCCTCCTGCAACAAGAGGTGACACGCGAGCTGTGACACGCGAGCTGTGACATGCGAGGTCACCCTTGCTTTGAGTCACGCTCGATCCGTCTAGTTATCTCAGGAGGGAATGGCCAGGCTGCCCTCCACCCAGGCTGCACCGCAGGAGTTTCTGAGCTTTCACAGAAAGTGAGCAGTTTTCAGCCTCCACTACTCTGTCGCCAAGCACTCAATCTGAACAAAAAGCAAGTACCTTTGGGATCACAGAGGGAAGAGATCTAAACCTCTTCTGCCAAAGACTTTACCAGACTTTCCCGTTTTTTACTGCTATGATTTTATAATTTAAGTAAACACGATTTTTTAAGAACATTGCAAAGCATTGGGTACAAGCTGAGTAGGTATATTACCAACCAAGGGCCTTTTTTCTTCAAATTATGTCCTTCCACCTTAAATATATAACATTACATTCAATTGGCATTACGTCTTTTGTTAGTTTGTTTTTTGTGTTGTCTCTGCCTTACTGTGCATACAGAGACTACGTATTCTTTGCTATTTTATAGGGTACCTCTTTGAAAATAAGCAAAGGGATAAGTCAATTTATGAGATACAGAAGTGTATTAGCCCCTGAAATTGTAGCTTCCCGTATTACTGTAGGTCCACATTTCTTTACAGCATTTTCATTTTTATCAGTGTTGCATCAGAGTACAATGGTAAACGCATGTTGCGTACCCCCAGGCTCACAAGCAGTTCAGAAAAGATCTGCCATTGTAGGAATATACAAATGCTAGATTTTTAATAAATACACTGTGTCATGCGGCTGTATATAGCAGACATATATAACATATTAGTATCAGAGGCACATGCATATTATGTTACTTCATTCTAATAATGCATTTATACCCTGATTTATTCAAACTCATTGTCATGAGCTTCATTATAAACAGAGACAAATTAAGAAGTGCATAAAAATCTTCAGCTCAGAGGCCAGCACCTACTGTGGTGGCCTTCTGCACAGGGATGAATTTTCTACTTAAAAACCACTGTGCACCGTAATTTGGAAGGAAATAATCTCCTTTGTCACGTTTGCATCTATCCAGCAAAAGGAAGTCAGTGATTAATGCTTGAGAGATTTTCCACAACGAAAGAATCTGCTTCCTCCGTACACTTTGATTTATGCTTTCTTATTTTTGTGTTGTATTGTGATAAAAGACATTGTACCTGTCTATCAGGCCTGTTCTTAACCTTCGTAACTAACCCAGCTCCTGAAATACACAGGCTTCACGCAAACCATTAGTATTTGTATACAACCGTATTACCAACTGCTGCAGAAATAAAGCAGCTCCTTGCAGCCAGGCTACCCTTTTAAAAAGCCTCAATATTTTCTCTTACAGGGAGAAATATAATCAAGACAAGGCACCAGAATTCATCCTGCGAAGTGATATTCATTGTATAACTTTATAGCAGCAGCTTTCTTTCCTACCAGTTGCCAATATATTGGATCACAAGTTGCTTTCTCTCAAAATCAGTACAACCAATTTTTTCCTCGCGAGGCTTTCCAATACACCCAGTAACGGGCAGAGTCCCCTGCCCAGTGCCGCACCACGGGCTGGTTTGGCAGGGAGGGGTGCGTGGGGCAGCAGTGGAGGCACAGGGTCTTGCCCTGCCACCACCACCACCGAGCCAGGTACCATCTCGGGCAGGCACAGACCCCCACCTGGCAGGGATCCAGCCCATCCTGACTGTAAGTCTACGCCTTCTTAAAAACACCGAGCACACAAAGCACTCCCTTCCCTCTCCCAGGGGGTCACCACACCGGAGCTGAAATCCTAAACCTCCACAGTCCCCTCCATCTTCTCCCCATATTCGCTTCCCCACGGTTCTTTCTACCTTGAGCTATCTCAGCAGAGAGCAGAGACACCTTGCATCTCCCACGCCCTGCCATCCGCACCTAACCTCAGGGCACAGCCACGCCGACAGCCACAGGCATGGAGGGTCCTGCCTGCGATGCACAGAGCAGCCTGAGCAGAGACCCCGGCCAGGGCTTACAAGACACAGCTGACAAGAATGTTACCACCTGCTTGGCTATGACATTTGCCTAAATAAAAATTACATAAAAAAAAAAAAACACCACAACCCCACAACTCTAATTTGAATATTTTTACAAACACTTGTTGAATGGAGACTACAACTTGCCAGGAGCTCATAATGCTCCAGGAGTTGCTGCATCGCCCCTCAGTCTGACGAGAAGTATTTATTTCCTGCAGTTTATTGCTCAAAATGGGATAAATGCTGGAAAATCTCTCAGCTCACAGCACTTAGGAGCCACAGCACAAAGAGATGTTTGTTTTGGAAATAAGATTACAACGTATACAGTGATTCATAAATATTTGCATTTTATAATTGTTTCTGCAAATGAATTGGCAAGTCAATCCACACAGGGATGGGATTCTTCCCCTACAGAGGGAACAAGCTGCAGAATTTTAACTAGTTTCCTTCTTAGCGCCTGTGAGCCCTGGTCATTTTTCCTCTCTTGGAGCTCTTCCCTCATGATGTGCAAGGGAAGAATTACTAATTTTTCCTTTGCATGTCTTCTCACTTGGAGCTGTATGAGAAAGGCAGACATTCCCCAAAAGCAATAAGATTGGCAGGAATAAAGCAATGGTCCATTTCAAAATAGACATGGTGTTTCATTCAGACTCCTGCAGTTCCTTCCTTGTATCAGACAAGAGAGTGTATATACTTAGGGCGATGCTGCCACAAAGAGGCAACATGCTCCAGCTCCTGCAGCACACAGAAATCCACCCATCGGGTTCCAGACAGAATGACAACCAGTCTTACAAATACTATTTACAGTGATATTAAAGAAATCCCTAGTAATACTGGGGAAACCAGAAGCAGCTTAATTAGGCCATGACACCAGGATAATGCACACCCTTCAAGGGTGCTTTTCCTGAAGTTCAGGCATCTGGAGTGCCAGTCCCACACGTTTTCTGCGTCCTGCCTGACCTAAGGACATGTGGAGGCTGGAGATCCCTTCCCAGGCTGCTGAATGGCAAATCAAGAGCACACGGAGAGGAATTACTTCTCTTCTCTCTCCTTCCTCATATGCTATCAAAGTTTTCTGCGTCCTGCCTGACCTAAGGACATGTGGAGGCTGGAAATCCCTTCCCAGGCTGCTGAATGGCAAATCAAGAGCACACGGAGAGGAATTACTGAGTCACTTCTCTCTCCTTCCTCATACGCTATCAAAAGAAAGGGAGGGAACTTCAAAAGGTTAAGACAAAAAATAAAAATCCAAGTTACAAAACAACGATCACGTGGCAGCCCGAAAGTGATGTGGTCAATCTACCAGTGCACAATGCAGTGACAGCATTAAGCGGAGACAAAGAAAACACCTAAGGCTGTAGCTCGTGGCCAAAACACCATGAGACAGCCCTCCACTGTGCCTTGTGGACATCCTACCCAGCAACAAGGTTGCTCCCCCAGGCCTCTAGCACAAGGGCTGCCTCTCCTAGAAGAAAGAGAAAACGACATGTGCAGGATTTTGCTTGGGAATAACTGCTCTCAAGCTCTCCTCTCCCTCACTCCTTTCCACATACTCCTCCACCCAGACAGACATACACACTTTGCAGTTTTGCTCTTTTTCTGCACTGAGTTGGACTCTGGAAGGAGAATTCGGGCAAGAAAACGTAAGGCAGAAGTTGGTCCTGCAAACACATCGCCCAGTGGGTCCTCCCGCCCTACCAAAGGGGAAGCACTGTCTTCAGGACGAGCTTGCTTTTGGGTCAAACCAGGATGAGGAGAGAGAAGATAAGCATGGCTAAAAAATAAGGAAAATAAACAAAGACACTATCCACATTTACCTGCCACAAAACAAGCCCCCTATTACTGAAATGATGATCAAGGACGTACAAGAAAGCCCAAACGTGCCTAACCTAGGCAACCAGAAGTGTATTGAACCCAAGTTAAATCAAGTGCACACACTTAAACTGATCACAGTAGAGGTTTCCTTCCCCATGTTGGACATCGGCTCCTTTCTCTCCTTAGCCCATGTACCTGGCACGCTCCATGAGATGTCTCCCAAATTCCAGCAAGTATACCAATTTCTGATCATTTGAATGAGGCTGTTGCTAAGCAACACCTTTTCTCTCTCTCTTTCAGGGGTTGGGGTTGGGTTTTTTTTGGTTCAGATACACTTAAAAAATCTAGGATGTGCTGGATGTGAGCAGAGAGAGAAGATGTTGCTTAAAGTTTTACTAATGCTGTCACAGATTCTCTAACAAAAAAAAAGTTAAGATTCAAAATTGTCAAGTTTTTTACCAAAATAACACCTCAAAAGAAGCTCACTTCTGTGGGAGACTAACTGTATTTCCTATACTCTTCTCAGTCTTCAAATGAAAAACAAGTTTGTTTGCTAATAATATGATGTTACTAATTCTTACCTACAGTCCATCTTATATTTTGAGGGGCTCCAGTGCTAATCAGCTTTCTTACATCCATCCTTCCCTTCCCACCTATACTTCTGCTCATGTGTGTGAAGGTTGAAGGACCCTTTTCTCTTACTGAGTTATTGTAAACATGTGAAATAAAAAATCCACAAGAGATGACCCTAAAGCATGCAATACTAGTGGGGGATTTTTTTTTAATTTCAACAGATTTTGGATCAGACCCTAAGAAAAGAGTTGGGCCATTTATAAATTTCCTTGCAGACACTGCACATAAAACTATGAAGCCGTTTCTGTAAAGCGGCTCATTAATTTAAAAGGGTGGCTGATCCCTGAAGGGAAGACCCACTTCAACAGTAAGGTTCTGATGTCACACCGGGATTTCATTAGTGCGCCGGCTAGAAAAGATGCTAAAATAAAATGTAAATAACTAACTAATTATGCATGCACTACAAAATGGAGCGCCTCCAAAGTAATTAGAAATGTCCATACATGGCAGTCGGAACTGTAAGCTGAGCACAGAGGGTTTGTGCTCTCCAGCTACGACAACTGAGTGGTCATGGAGAGTTTCTAGGCTGCGATGGGGCAAAAAGAGATGGCATTTCCTAAGTGTGCTGCCTGTGACTAAATTTAAATTAATAAAATTACAAGAGATTGAACCATCACCAAACCAAGACATTCTGGGTTCATCCTTGTCTATCGGAGACCCATGTTAAGGAAGGCTGAAAACTTGCATTAGCAGAGAGATAAAACTGGATTGTTTTTAACACAGCTGAATCTCAGTAAAGACAAATATAGTTCTGCACATTGCCAGTGAAAATGGTGGGAGCTACGAGAGAGGATGAACATACTGACAAGTCAGCAACTAAGATGTTTCCCCTTCCCTTCACCGATTAAAATTTTCTTTTATTTTCATGTCATTATTCTACCTGTAAAACTAAAAGATTCAATGTAAATGCTTCATTAATTTTTTAGAACTCCTTGTTAGACCTTTTTAATCCTTGGCACAAAGAGATGTCATTTTGAAATTATTTTCCTTCTAATGAAAGTACCATCTTTGCTAGGAGATGTAGGAAACTTTCTTTGTAGAGAATACAATTATGCAGAATGGCACAAATTTTGCTGTCATTTGTAATCCTAAAACTCCTGTGGAGCTATTGAAGCTACTTGGGCTTTTCAGA
The DNA here is from genome assembly GCF_000690535.1 of Cariama cristata. Taxonomy (NCBI): domain Eukaryota; kingdom Metazoa; phylum Chordata; class Aves; order Cariamiformes; family Cariamidae; genus Cariama; species Cariama cristata. Next base: position 5,490 of record NW_009622382.1, on the reverse strand, counting down.
GCAGAATCTGTTTTAACTCTTAGACACTCTCCACTTTTTTTACAGCAAAAGCTGTCACTTCCCACTCAATTCTTCTGCTAAGACATCATTTCTCCTCTGCTGCAATCTGAACCGAGCCCCATTCTGCCACAGCGATGTGATGCTCGGTACCTGGGCCGGAGGCTGTGTACCATCAGTCAGGTCACACCTGCAGGAGCACTATTGGCAGCCAGCACAAACACCAGGCAAGGCTCCTCAGTCTGGTTGTTTCCCTTCTCAAACCTCCCTTCCATTTTGATTTAGAAATTGGTACACTGCGAAGAACCCTCTCATGTCTCTTGTTCTTGGCTGGGTGTTGTGGGTGCTACTGTTACACACTTTGGGTTTGTTTTTTTTTTGTCATATCATACTAAAACAAGAAACACCTCTCAATTTTAAGGTTCTTTATGGTTCACACTATTGGCACCCAAGCCACAGTGTTTCCTCCTATAGATCAACTTTCTGCGCTTCATACAAACGTCTAGCTTGTTGTTGCCTTTGTCACATCTATTCATAACTACTTCTACTACTCCCAGCGTATATCTGAAAATGCTCCTATCTAGGAAAGCCAGATTCCTCCTCCTTTCTTCTTTTCAGAGTTATTTAAAGCCTTACATGTTACAAGAGGCATTCCAGCTCAACCAGCAACAATTTTCCTTATGTTTGTATAATTCCTTATACGCCGCAGGTCTCTTCTGTTTAAACCATACGGGATTAGAAACAGCTGACCACTGTCTCCCCGAGGCCAGTCTGTATCTTACTTCTCTCGCGCCTTTAGGTGGAAAGCAGAGCTTGGTGGCACCCCAAACCAAAGTCCTGCTCCAAAACAGCATTTGCTCTAGTTATCAGCTGCCCCCTGCAAAACGAAAGCAGTCAGCATCACACTTGTCATAGTAACCTACATTTTGGAACAGATGCTAGATAAAGTGTAAGCTGCTTTTATTGCGTGATTTCAATGTATTTCTCAAGTCAGGTTTCAGATGTATGTTCCTGGAGAAAGCACTGCTGTTCCCCTGCTCTCCCCTCCGCCCAGCAAAGTCTGTTTCATTAATAACTAAGCTTAAAACACAAATAAGTTTAGGGTAAATAAATATATGTCCCCAAACAAGGAAAGAGCGGATAGTCTGGAAGAACAGTGCCTTCTGGTAAGAAGATCCCAAGATTATCATGGGCTCAGTTGCAATTTCTGTGCAGTTTTTTTTAAACTGTGACATTTGTTTACCTTGGATGTTCGGGGTTTCTAACACAGGGCTGATTTTGCATGTTTTAAGAGAGAGACAGTGCTCATTGGGAAGAGCAGGGTCGGAGCGAGGCAGGGATGGAGATGCACGCCAGCCTGCCCGTGCAGTGGCAGGAGGCACGGCCCCCAGGACGTGGGGGCCAAGGGGGGCTCGCCTCGCACGAAGCCCCAGCCTCGCCAGTAATGTATGTTACATACATAGCATGTGGTGGTTGCCATGGGAACCACCTTTATTTTCCCAGGCAGGGTACACGGATGTGTGCAACCCACCAGCTCGCAGGTTGTAAATTATTGCTTTCCCAAGGGTTTGGTAACTTACGAAGGCTCCTCTCCAGAAGTTGCTGGAAGTGTTACTAAACTCTTTTTTGGGGGTATTGTAATTACATCCGTGTCAACCAAGGCAGGCGTCTGCCCAGAGAGAAAAGGGGAGGGAAGGGGCAGGAGGTGGGGTGTGCTGCGGGGCAAAGGCCGTTAGGCACCCCAGCCTTTGGAGCTCCTACACCGCCACGGAAACAAAGGGAAGCAGTTGACGGAGGGATGTCCTATGCAGAAAAATGTATCATGGAAATATAATTTCAGCTTAAATACATTGTGAATATTGCAAATTGTTTGACCAGTTATAGCAGCTTCACTGGAGCCACTATTGTAAGTCCTTAAAACCCATGGGGATTTTTTTAATAGCACATAATTTAAAAAAAACACCTGCAAGTTTAAAACTGTACCTAGGTTGAAGCTGACAATTGAGAACAGGGCATGAACAAGGTGAGTTTATTTTGGTATGATTATTAAATAAAAATAAATTATCTTTTCAAAGTTTCAGAAGTGAAAACTAAACAGTTTAATAGCACAGGTGTACATTGTATACTCCTTCAGAATTACAAAAAAAAAAAACAAACCCAAACATTTGAGATCCTTTGTGCATAGAATTTAGTTACCAAAATAAAATAAAATTTAAAAATCTGTGCATTGACAATCCATTACTTCTTTGGCTTAGTAAACTCTCCAGAAATAAACATACAATTATTAAACTAGAAATCTCCTGCTCTGCTGTCAAGGGGTGAACACTGGATTCTGAAAAGACAACACATCCAAAGGGCAAAAACACACTCAGATTTCTCTGGGAAGTGTTTGCTGCATGAGCAGAGCCTTTACAACTCTCTATGTGCGGTCTTCACCTTTTTTTTTTCCTTTTTTTAGAAAATAAAGAAGTGGGGAGAGTTGCTTGTGGTTTACAGGCTACAAGATGGGATTTGCAACGTGCCATATTTTGTGTGGTCTAGCAAGCTACTACTGGTTCAGGGAGCATACTATTTGCAACTGTTTTCCTGGGTAATAACACCATGAGCAAGTGTTTTATACCTGAGTCATATAGAAGGCTTATAATCCAAATGTATAAATACTGAAATAACCTTGTGCTAAGGCAGGTAAGAAATGCTAGAGGGAAAACAAATAACAAGGGATCATGTTTGGGGAAGGAAAAAAAAAAAACACCAAGGAGAGTGAGGGAAGGTGCTGCTATTTTTCTAATGCAGTGGGGTGGTTTGTGAGAACTTTTACGTTCCTGGAAGATAATGAATTATAACCATACTTTATCCATTCAAATCGTTAACAAGATGATTTAAGCTATCTCCTACCAAGGACTTGATCTGGGGATAGGAATACACAGGAAATAAGAAGGTGCTTCACTGCTTGCTATATTCTGGAAGTATTACTTAAATTACATTCAAGTCATCAGATAATTATGAACTTTCTTTTCCTTTATATTTATATGGAATATTTATTGAATTGCACAGTGTGCTTTTACAATAAAGTGCTTTTTACGTCGGTTTCTTTGTTCATCCAAAATAAAACTGACAGTTATCCTTTTATAAGCTATTCTGAGAACATTTTCTCTTCTTTGAAACTGATTGATGCACTACTTTAAATGTTCCTGCAAATATCGTTTCAATTCAAGTTTCTGCATAATGTAATAAGAAGATAAAAGAATTCTATACTTCAACAAGAGACATTACAAAGCAACTAGAGACATTATCAAGGGCATTAACAAGCTCCTAATAGCAATAAAACCTTTTAACTGTCTGATGTAGAACATGCTCCCACCAAACCACCACATATTATGGTAATTGGCTCCAATTTCTGAATCTTTCATTGTAAAGTTATGAAGAGTTAGGCAGAACTGAAAAGTGAACCTGGAATCCACAGTTTAGTTGCTATCTTTTTTTTTTATTATTGTTGTTATGGTGTTTTCTTTACAATACACAGAGTCAGCATGAGTCCCAGCTGCAGCAGCAGCATTTTATATTCTGCTCTAAGGTTACCAATTCTCTTCTTATTCTTGTTTCTCGATATTTCAACGTACATGGTTTTAGTCTTTCCAACAGCTATCATTTAAAGAGTATTACAATGTGAGAATTAGTCATATTTCAGCCACTTCATATGTTTATTCACTGGAACACTGGAAGTTTAGAAAATAAAACGTAACTTAACTTCAAGGCTCTAATTTACCTTAGGACATAACACGGGTATATTGCTTACTTTTCTTTTTCAGGTTCCCTTCTCAAAAATATAAAACTCAGGCTTCATCCAGGGTCCCATGAAAATAAATGCAAAATTCAGTAAACTATAAAAATGAAACCAGAACCTGCAGCGGAAAAGCGGAGAAGTGACATGAGGCTCTCTGGTGATTAACCTGCAGTGTAAAGCCATATGTCCTGCTGACATGTCTATCACACCACGCCATTCTTCACAGGCTGGCAACCTGTTTACTTGAGAAGGGCAATCCTACTGGTATCTAGAATCGTGCTCCGAAAAAGAAGCTGTCATTTCACATCTCTGGAACAATCCTGGCTTAACGGACAAGACACCAAGAAACAACGTTCAGCAAAAGAAACTCCAAGGGGGAAAAAATCAACTAAACAAACAAAAAACCCTATAAGGTTTCCAGCCCAAAGTTTGGTGTTCAGACACCGCGAAACCTGTCAGGCTCGATCTGCGTTAAAATGATCAGCTTTTGGGGCACATGTGCAAGGTTTGCAGAAGAAACACACCCTGGAAACACCGAATGGGATAACTGGACTGCAGGCATCTCTCTCTCAGAAGAGGGAGGAACTACCTCATTTCTGAAGTTCTTGCTGATGGCGTGGAAGAGGATCAGTTGGACTTCACCGAGATAATAAAAGCACAGCATGCAATTTCTATCTACTCTGGAAAAGTAGTTCCACTATTTCCTGTAATGTTTAATGGCACGCTCCTTTCATTACAGTGTAAATTAAAGTAATCCTTTATTATTGCCATTATCAAAGGCTGCTTTAATTAGACTCACTTAAAGGTTTGTTAAGGTTTTTGACAACATAGCACACAATTATTACATAGTTACAAACATGCTTTCAGCACGGTTACTAACAAACCTCCTGAAGTCTTCTCAGAACTAAAATAAAACCAGGACAAACAAAGTCCTTTTCCCCAAAAATCTGTGAGTGTGCTCTTCCCACTGCAGCTATTGGAAAAGTTTGGGGGATTAAAAAAAAAAAAAAAAATACTTGAAAGAGGAGCAACAGAAACAGAATAAACCTTCAATGACACCAATTGTGTAGGTGAAACATTTTATCAGAACATTGTAACTGCCGTGACTTCACTTTTACAAAACATGATGGAATTTGTGCTTGGCACCACTGAAATCTGTATAGCCTTGCCTTTCGCTTATTCCAATCTACTAAATCTCTGATGTTAACTCATTAACTGTTACAAGTGGGATATTAGCCTTATGAAAACAAAAATGGCATCACTCAATGCCATATTATTGTACACATTTCTGCCCTTAATCAAAGCCTACTGCTAATACCGGTCTCTGTTATGGATCAACTATTTGAATGGTGGCATTGCCAAAGGCCTTTTTAGGGCATTTTAGAAGAATTTCCTTGTTAAAGCAGTACATTTTCAAGTCATTATGTTACAGGAAACAAGCAGAAAGAAGCCAACAATCCTAGAGCACGGGAAGGGGAATAGTCAGGCACCACAACACTGTCTTTAGTATACAGCCAAGACAAAAATCTCACTGATACCGCCTTAAGAAAGGGAGACACGTCAGTTATATCTCTGTAAAGACGTTACCGTTAGAACACCACTAAGGCTGAAGGACAGCCAAGCCTTTCCAATAAACAAGCAGGTTCGGACCGAAAGTTTAAATCGCCGTGTTAATGCCTTAGAGAAGAAAAAAAAAAAGAAAGAAAAAA
>NW_009622381.1:0-1605 GCF_000690535.1 Cariama cristata | reverse complement strand
ATCATGAGTCCACCGAGTGGACCGTGACATGCATGGCACCTCCGACTTGCTGGACACATGGTATTAGGGAAAGGGGAGTGTTGCCCTTCTCATATTAGGGGAAGGGAAAGAAAGAAGATGGGACTATTCCAGATTTCCCTGAATTGGCTGAAGTCATTAATGAGCAATGCCATAGGTTTTGAGTGAACTGAAATGGCAGACTGTCTGATCCCTCTAGAACAATTGTATGGCGCTCATCATTGCAAGTAGGAAGTGATTTTCCTTTCCCTCGTGACCTGCAATTAGCATCTGTCTGACTAATTCTATGTAAAGCATTAATATTTCTAGCCCTGGAAGTTCCTGTGCCTGCATTTGGAGTCGTGCTGCATCTGACCTGAGCAGTGGTAGCTTTCTTTTCCCCGTCCTCTGTGCTGGATGGCTGGCTGGGAGCAAAGCTGTAGTGTTTGCTCTTCTACGAGACTGCTCTCTTGGGCATTCCCACATCTTTATGGGCCCGTCTTTCAGGGCCTTCTGCTTCCTCTCGTTACTTATTTATTGCATTTAGCTGCTTATTTGGCTGACAGTGCACTTTCTGTCCTTGTACACCTTGTCCCCTCCAATGCACCTCATACATTTTAAAGACAATTTTATGAAAAAATAAAAACAAGTGAGTTAAATAACGGTTTGTCTGGCCAAGACCTCAAAGGAAGATTTAACTGAGCTGTAGTATGAGCTTTGCGCTGTTATGGAAGCTGAGACAATATTTGGTTTTGCTTCTTTCACATGATTTGTTGCAGAGTATCCCAAGCAAATGCTGCCAAACTGCTGGGCAAGCAAAGAGCAAAGGCAAAGCAAGCTACAAACTATTTAATGTTTTCTGATCTCCACACACCCAGCCAGATGGGTAATAGTGATGTATTAAGGTTGACGTTCTGAGCTTAATGTAATTATGTATTTAAGGCTTTACTATTTTGTTTGAGGATGCTTAGTGAAATACAGCTGAAAGAACTGATTGGAACTTTTGGGGCACCGGATGATATTTTACATAAAAAACTGCTACGGAAAGTCCTTTTCCCTCTGGAGATGGATGATCTACAGTGGCCATCTCTTTCTTTCCTTAGTATTAATAATGTATTGAGCATTGCTTTGTGAGAAACCCTTTGATCTCTTTGTTAAACATCGTCCTTTGCTACAGCTTTATCTCTAGCAAGGAATCTGGTGTGTTTTGTACAGACAGAATAAACGATAAAAACAGCTTATTCTATTGAAGGAGACCATTCAAATTTAAAATGAGATTCCTTCTTACAAGAAAGGTGGTTTATCTGTCCCAGGGAGAGGTACCTTGCTCTGATCAGATATCACCATGAAAGACACAACACGGTAACACTTCTTAGAAGGCCTTCGCAAGGCGACGGCCGGGCAGACCGAAGGGAACTCCTCGGAGAGGCGACCTCCCGTCCTTCGGCGCTGCCCGCAGGTTCACAGCAGAGCCGGGCCCCTGCCCAGCAACGCCTGGAGCGCCGCTCTCACCGGAGGGACGCCACCCGGGGCAACCCCGCTCCCGACACCGCCGACCCTCCCTCAGGCCGTGCCTGAGGCTGCGCCCGGAGCAGCGCTCCCTCTTCT
>NW_009622380.1:0-6845 GCF_000690535.1 Cariama cristata | reverse complement strand
ATTTTTGTATGAATGAAAGTACCACACTCTGCTGGATGCCGGTGAAGGTGCCCTGCCTGCCTCCTCTTTAGCACTTTGTTGCTGTGTTTTGTTGAGAGAGACCCAAGTGCAAATGCAGCCTCTGATCAACACCTTTGTGGAGACAGGAAGAAATAGGGGTTTACGCAAAATGGGAAACCCTCAGCTCAGGAGGAAATCCCATTGGAACCTATTTCTGAGTGCTTTAAATATTTAATTTAATTGTCAGAGACCTGATTAATCATTCCCTATTGTTCTCTGCCTAACTTCTGTATCCCGCACTGAGCAAAACTGCCTATGTTGCTTGGTGTTCAGGTGCTCTGCTGACCGGGTTCTTCTTATCTCTTTCCACAGACTGGTCAAATTCTCTGCAATAGAAAAAAAAAATGTTTTCTTCATCCTCTCTCCAACTAGATTTCTGGCTGTCATCATTCATGTGAATGAAGGCAATCTTTCGTTTAGTTTTTGGACTGAAAACCACTCTGTTCCAGTTCAGAGATGAGCACTGCCTTACCTGTATTTATCTTCCCTGGTGAAAATCCATTGGCTTTTGAGGCAGGCACTCATGCATAAGCCGCCGCTTTTGCAGATGGTGCTGTGCCTGCCCAGTTCGCAACCCTGACAAACTGCCGCCCCGGCAAGGTTCAGGGACCCTTTAGGGTGCTGCTGTTAAACTGTGGTCTCGTTTCCAGTGTACCCTGCTAATTTGGTTTTAGCAGCTAGATGTCTCTCTTTCCTCCATTATTAAGAAATAATAGTAGGTGAGCTGCTTTTTGCCTTTGGAAGAGACTTGTTGTCCTCCATCATTTGTCCATTTTAGAGGCAAATTTAAGATCTGGATTTGGCTATAAATCTGTAACTCACTGAGCATGTGGCTTGATTTTGCACGTTGCTTTTTCAGATCATTGATTGTTTCCCTCTATTAAGCTGTTCTGGCCTGAGGCTGACCTATGTTTTTTGCTTTTCGTGTTCCTCTGTGCTTTCCAAGCAGGATTGTAGATCGAGACACTTTCTGCCTGCGGCATTCTTCTTTCCTCTTAATCACAGCTGTTTTCCATCTCATGTAATAGTTTGCATTTTGTGATATGTTTTAAGTCAGAAATACTGTCCTGATGCAAGAACCAAAATCTTTGGTGTAAGCGGTGGATTGTGTGTGTGCGGTTCTGGAGAGCGATTCCTCTCGCATGAACCACTGTATGTACTGCAGGGCCATAACTGCTGCTGGCTTTAGTGAAGTTGAGTGGAATATCTGAAGTCTGGGGAGGGCTTGGCATCTTTTTGCCATACAGTGGAAATCTATGGGGTTTTATTTCAGTAAAACTTTCTTCTTGCTTATGCTTCCACTTGCATTTCCTGTGTTACCTTTTCTTTCTTCAGGGTGTCCTCAGATTGCTCATGCAGGGGTGGAATCACTGACAGAAATATGTTCCGCTCTTATCTTTCTCTAAGCTGCTAACTCTAAGGCCAAAATACCTCCAGCTATTCTAGCCCAGCCAGTCAGTGAACACTTGTAATTAATAAAGTACGTGGCTATTCCCCTAACCTGAAAATGAGACAGGGCCGATATAAAACTTTTTAAAAAAATCTCTATTTGTAGTTTTAATTTTTTTCATAGAAAGTATTTTCTTCAAAGGGCATTCAGAGGTGGGCCAAGGAAAATTGTTCATTGTTATTAAAAGAAAGATTTTTCAGAGCACAGGAAAATGGAATGCAATGCTAGAAATAGTGTTTTATAAATATCATGGGTCTTAGCATTTAAAACGTCATACTTTTCAAATTCTGAAGATAAGGCAAAAATAACTCTCTGTAAGAATATATGTCTCCAGTGTAAAATAGCGTTTGTAGCACCAGTATCAAGTAATACATAAATCAGTCCACTTGTTTCATTATAGGTAGTGATGTTGGTATGTAGTGTGCTTATATATTATATTTATACTAGGTCTTTGCTAATAAATTTTATTAAACTTTTAGGATAATACACCGTTTTGATTGTAACATGGCTGTGTGTCTTTAATACCTAGGCTGTATCTAAAGCTACATCCTGAATCTCATTGATTTCATATTTGAAGTTGATATTGGGTAGGCTAAGGATATGAATTGCTTGTATCAGTATCAAGACATAACTATTTAATATAGTTGTGTTTTAATTCTAAATATAATTCAGCAACTGAGTAGTTGTTTATGCTCTAAATAGAAGTATGTACACATATATATGACTTATTTAATATACAGTAAATATATAAATAGTATGTATTATGCCATATGATTGTGATGCATTTGTATATTCATATTGTTGCATATTATTATATGTTGTCTAGAATATGTATTATATAACATGATTTTATATGAAATATGTGCCAATATAATTTATTAACATATTATGACATGAATACATATGTATGCCCATACACTATCTATTGAGATATATATGAATATATATTAAAAATCTGTTGTGCATGCAGTGAAATATTGGTGTAAGCATATGGTACTATTTTGCAGGTTGGCAAATGAAATTCCATCCATGTAATTAAACATTAAGCTTTTCTGCAAATTTCTGAGTATATTATGCATTAGTGGAGGAAAGAAGAAAAATAGACACAGCATTTCTAAATGTTGAATTACTAGTTTGGCCCAGGAGCTTAGACTTGTAACTCCATTTTTGTAGTGTTAGAAGTTTGGAGTTATGTGGCTATGTGGGCAGATGTGTGTAATATATTGTAAGTGTGTAAAGCAAACTATACTTGTCACATTTTAATGTTCATTTTTGTAAGTGGTTTTTAGCCCTTCATTTTAGTTGGTTAGCAAATAATGTTTAAAAGTAGTAATTTGCCTAAATAACAGTATTCTAGACGTGTTACTCATTCCCAGAAGGAAATTAGCGTGTATTTGCTAAGAAGGTATTGGAATTTATTAAGATCTTATTCATGGAAAATACAGACCTGTATGTTTTAACAGTGTTTGTGTGAACACAGCTTTCCAGTCAAACTCATGTATTAGAGACTATGTTTTTAAAGACCAACAAACATTACTTACATAGGTATATGTAAACAAAGACTGTCTTTTTCTGCCTGTGCGCTCAGCTGGGCACATCCGAGGCCGCCTAAGCCGGCTGTGCTCAGCACCATGCTGAAGGCAGACCCAAGGCTGCTGAGCGCTGTACGCTGCTCGAGGGATGCCTGAAATTGCATCGATCTGAAGCAGAGGTAGAGTGAGCTCACACCGACTTCTGTCCCTCCATGTCCATACGTGTCCGAGAAGGGTTTTAAGCAAGTGTGTTTCAAACAGCAATGCAGTGAAATCAGTCATTGGGGTCAGGAGCGGGAGGGGAGGCATTTTCAAGGACAGAGGTGAGTTCTCTGCCCTACGTGGACTGATATCCACAAGAACTTATGAGATGCACACTAACAGCTTATGTTTTGGGCAATATGTCCACTATGTTTATGAAAGTTAGACTCCTAGCATACCTGTTCTATGCATGCTGGGCAGCAAACCTTTGTACCTTTTAAAATTTCATCCCATTGTCTTCTGCCTGCTCTATTGCAACCTACAATAATAACCCATTAATCAAGTGTCACCCTTCCTAATACAGAGGAGTTCTTTTTTTATTGCCTTCATTTATAATAATTTAGTTTATACTTTACAATGTTATTGATTTTATGAAATGGCTCATTACATTTACACAAAGCTAAATCATTCAATTAGATGCTTTAAATTAAGTCATATAAATTTCTTACTAGATTTATTGTTGGATTGAATTGGAAATCAAGCCCTAAGAAATTACTTTTTTAAATAATTATTGGGAAGACATTCTTATGTTATAGGCCAACAAAACAATATAAATCGTGAGTTTTTTTATATTATTAAAAGCTAGATCCCCTTTTCTAAACTGCTGGGTGGCATAAGCAGTGGAAAGTTTGCTTGACTTTCTCTGCATGAACTTGAAAGGGGAAAAGCACCATCAAAGGGGATTTTCTGTAGGTTCGGGTAAGTTGAAAAAAAAAGCAGTATTCTGTTTTTGAACAAAGTATTCTGCTTTTGAACAGTGCTTTTGAACAAAGTAATCTTCAATTTAGAAGCAGAGGGAAAAACACATTGTAGTTAAAATCTCAATAACTAAAACAGTAATTATTTATAATTCGAAAGTTATTTCCCTTTTATTGAAACTCGTCAAACTTTTTGCCAAAGGGAATTTACTTTAAAATTGTATTCATCCTAAATCATCTATGACCAAATCATGGTGATAGAATTTGAAGATGAGGTGGCTCATTTTTAGTTAAGATACTACTTTTTCCTCCATTAGCATTTCCAAAACTTTTTTTCTTATTCCAAACCTGTTAATTTTGTGATTTTCTTGGCAAGGAGTGCCTTTTACGCTGTCTGAAGAAAGCAAAAGGATGCAAGTCCTTTCCTTACATTTGTTCCTAAAGGTGTGTTTTTATTCTTTTCTGTCTTTGGGAGGGACTCCTTCAGACCATCTCTTCCGTTTGTAAACATTTCTCTGGTGGACAAAAGGAACTGCAAAACTGCAGAGTTAAAAAGAGTCTAGTAGAACAGCAGTTCTCCTGGTAATAACATAACAACAGTAACTAGTGATGGATACTGTTGTTAGGATAAGTGGTGGGGAGCAGGGATGACTACCACACGGCAGTGGCAGGAAACGTTTCCCATGGTGAAAGGCAGTGCGATAGTTTGTCCATTAAAGCCCAGCAGCGGAGATTAGGGCCATTACAGAGTAGGTGTCAGGATTTAATGTGCTGGCCGTGCACTGGCACCTCCTATTCACTTTCTACCACGTTAGCCCTACGAAATATGTGTTTTGTTTATATTCCTGTGTCATCCTGACTATTTCTTTTTCAGGTTTATGTCTTGTTTTTTTCTGCGTTTTCTTTAGTTGTCTCTATCATTTTTTGATGCTAGCTGCAGTGCAGTTTTAACAATCTGCCTTTTATTCCCTTTGGAACAGTTTGTCTTGCTGATCTTCACTTGACTTCTCTTTGTCAAAGATGACACGTTTACCATCTTTAATTGTTTTGAATAATTAAAAGCCTTGAATCTTTAGTTACCCTCTGCTGGACTGTCAGGATTTGTAGCTTTAATAAAAAAAAAAATTAGGTGCTCTGAGCTCTTCAAAGTATTCCAAAGGTTTCCTCTCTTTGGTAATAAAAGTAGCTCTTTGTGTTAAAAGGACGTCTATCTGTTCATCACAAGAGATGATATTTTGTGTGCACATGTAGTTTCCAGGGGATATTTTTAATTCTTAAGACATACTAACTGCACCTTTTTTCACTTTACTATGATTTTTACTTGTTTCCAGTGTTGTATATCATTTGCGTATTGAAGAATTGCCTCTTTTCATTCCATTGTCTTATGTTATAAATTATTGTTATTTATGTTTATTGTTCTCCTGTGTTTATTCAACATTACCTAGATGCTCTGGAAAAATGTTTTCTTTCCTTTTTTAACCTTCCTCTTTTTTTCTTTTGTGTATGTCTTGCCTAATCCTTAGCAAGCCTTTTCACTGTGTCACCTTGGAAGCAACTGTTCGATCTCCAATCACATTTTTTAATTTAAAAGAAGACACTTTTTTTTTTAAACGATATTAAAGATTCTCCCCTTCAGTGCTTTTCTTCACAGTGTGATGTCCCATCACCAGTGCCTGACCCATTTCTGCTACCTGTGGTGCAGTTCTCTGCAGCCTGTCAGCTACCAACACAAAAAACCTTAAACTTGAAACAAGTCCTGCATTCGTGTCCTCTTCTGTTGTCAAATCAACTTTGGGACAGTCATATCAATGCCCTTACTAGGACAGAGCGCCTTGGCTGGGAGATCAGCACAAGTACTATGGATGGTCTCCTCTTCTGCTTCTCTGTTTTGGCTGAAAATGGCAACACCATGTAACCTCCCACGTCACGGTGCCGCCTGTGGCGTCGCAAAGGGCTCCTGGGTGTTTCTGAGGACCCGGCACAGGTGAGTTGGCACTGCTTTGCCAAGATCTGAACTTCATGGACGGCACAAAAACAGTGAGATGGGGACACACTGGATGGAAATGACTTATGAAACACATGTGAGTTAAAGCTGTCAGTATTCCAGTCAATGGAGAAAGGGAATTGGGCAAAGGGATTAAGCAGAGGAGGAAAGAGATCAAAACCACCTGTTTGTCTTTATTTGTTATTAGCTGACTTCATGTGTACTGTCTGATTCAAGAAAGCATCTTATCCCATCCTACACTAGAGGGAAAAGGATAAAGCTCTTTGGATTATTTTTCAGTTATTCTCAGAAGGTTTTGATTATTTCAACCCCAAAGTCTCTGATATGAATTAGATTAGAAATCTCTCACATCCCAGTAGCTAGCATCATGCTGAATTGCTACTCTGAAGTTGATCCTTTTCATACTTCTTTGTAATCATTGTTCTGCTATATATAAAGTAATTAAATATTTGTTGATTTAGAGCTTTTAATCTGGATCTCCCAAGACCCGTCTTGAGAGTCTTTAGCGGCAAGATAGTTAGCATCTTTTCTCTCTGTGTCCCCCACTGAATTTGTGATTATTTATTCAAAAAGCAGCAGTTGGAAATCCAGAAGCATCTACTCAGAATAACGAAGGAACCGGTGGTGAGAGTAATCACCCAGGAAATGGCAGCAGGCGGCCTAATTGAATTGCCCACCAAGAGGGAGACTTCAGTTCGTTTCCCAGGTGAGCTCAGAGTGGTCCAAGGAATTTGCAATGGGTGAAATCCTCCTTTCCCCCCTCTCTCCACATGCCCTTTCCTCTTCTCTGCAATTGAAAGAGATTTTTGACACTGTGTAGTACATAACATTTTTTTTTT
>NW_009622379.1:0-2347 GCF_000690535.1 Cariama cristata | reverse complement strand
CCCTCGCAGGGCATTTTAGGAGAGCTTACTCTATGGGAGAGCACTTCTTGCCTTTTAACAATTTACTGGTGTTCATCGGGAAGAAATCTTTTCCTTCACATCTCTTGCGATAGAGGATGTTTGTTTTAGAAAATCTTCAAACAATAGCAAAGCTGCCGGTGTCAAATAATAAAGATAAGCTAGCGCTCGGTGATTACATTAACGGTGTCATCTATAAATGCCGGGCTCCTGATTCACTCTTTTTCCCTGAAATATTACAAAAGAGACGTTTTAGCAAAGGGGTTAGAAGCGTGCGCTATTATCTGTGATTAACTAGATGAACACTTTGATTACGTCGGAAGGGATGAAACACCAAGAGCCATTTTTCCCCTAAGCCTCGCTGCTTGTTACCCGAGATGCGGGCGGTGCTTTGGGATGGGGACGTTACCTGGGAGGGGACGGATGCAGGATTGCTCTCTGAATTTGATTTTCAGAACTGCTTGTGTTCAATTGCATCTCGCTGAGATTTTAATAAAGTATTATTTGGTCGGAGACAATATATTGAAATGCATGGAACTATAAAGAAGAAATTATTGCGGATGAAAATGAAAAACAAAATTGGCAAAATTTTCTTTTAATGGTATCTTAAGATCACATCAGCAGCTCCCACCCTGCGCATGTGTTAAATCATATAGGGAAACCTATAATTATTGTAATTGCTCTTTTTGCTTTATCCTAACAAGCTTCAACCCATCTCTCAAACTAGTTGTTTTGTAATAGTTATTTGTCAAGTCATCAAATCACAAAAAGTAAATGCTAATGAGTTTTTCCTGTTTACATTCTGTCTGCTATTCTTATTATAAAGCTTTTCAACTCCATAAAGTTCCTAGATGAAGATGAATGCTCCGTGGTATCGTTCCTGCTAATAGGCTAGGCCAAGGAGTGTAATAATTCCATGTACCACGCTTAATAATGACAAGTGAGGAGTTGTGAATGGCGCGAGGCTGGCGTCGCTCTGGGAACGGCGCGGAGAAACTTCTCCCCCGGCGCACGAGGAGGACGCGGTCTCGCGGTGGGAGCGAGAGCCCCTCGCGCTTGCACCCCTTTGGCCGAACCGGCAGTAATTCGGCGTGATGTTTACGGCTCGTCTTTGTTTAAAGGAACGTCAGCGTTTCATTTGCCGGGAATACCGGAGTACTGACACGCAGATCATAAAAAAAATATTTATTAGCAAAAGTTACGAGAGACTTTAACCTATTTCCGAAGTAGGGATAGATTTTGTAACAAAGTAACCCTGAATTTACAACTCCTTGGTCAAATTGCATCCACATAGGGGTAGCTCAGGCTTCCTGATTTGAAATCCATATGTGTATGTATATATGTATGGAGATGATAACGCTTGCTCTTTTCAGGGTGGTGAGCAGAACCCCAAATGTCCAGAAGACTCTCCCAGTATTTGGGGGGGTTATGGCAGGGCTGTGTTTATATCATAAATTAACGTAAACTTGCAGGCTCCCTGCTGATAACAAGAAAACAAAATTTTGTAGGTTACAACTGCAGACATAGAAGCGTGTGTAGAGTTGTACGTATGCACGCGCATTTCGGCACCATCGGTGGTTTTACGTCCCGGCGGAAGGGAAGGGAGGTGGAACACGTTGGAGTTTGCAGAAATGGCTGTAGCGCTGCGTTGAAGGGCCAGGCTACCTTGCTGTGCAATTAAAATTTACACTTGGCGGGGCTGATCGCTTTCTTCCCCTTGCACGTGATGGAAATATAAGTGGCCTCCTGTTTGCAAAGCTGGATTTTGCTGAAATATTTTAGGAATTATTAAAGCTTAGTATTCTTGCAGGATGTTACGTTAAATCTTAGTTTTAAATATGCTTTGCATATGCTGATCAGAAGTGAACTTCACCTCTTCATCTGTGCCAGTTTGGGAATTATTATGGTGGTGGTTTGTTTTTTTTTTTTCTCTCAAAAAGAAATTATAAATAGAATTTGATTTTATTTGGTTATAGATGGATGGTAGACATGGAAAATGATGTTAGGGTGTTGACATCTTCTAATAGCGTGTATTATGAGCTGCTTTTTTGTGGGCAGGGTTGGGGGGGTTGACAAAAGATCTGATGGCTGGTGCAGTCTTTAAATACCTTTCCAATTGATCTACAGGAAATTGTGCAGAAGAATTGTTTGTTTCCTGTTTCGGTATAAATCTGGTTTGCGTTAGACTTGGGTGACTGTAAAATTGCCGTGGCACTTTGGAGGCATGGGATTTGCTTATTTTGCGCGGGGAATTTATTTTAAAAAGCGAATATTTTAGCGTATGTTGGCCAGTTTCTTTCTGATTTTATGATCTTGCGCGGCTAGTGAA
>NW_009622378.1:0-11057 GCF_000690535.1 Cariama cristata | reverse complement strand
GGGGGGGGGGGGGGTTGACTGGACCTAAGTACTTGTAAGTTCTCTCATAGATGGCAGAAAGATTCTCATTGCAGATTAATATATTTTTCATATGTTGCCTACCAGCTCTACTTTCCAGTATATAATGTGGTTCTTCCCTAATAAGATTTTAGGATTGTATCTTAAGTAGAGAGATCCTATTTACAGAGCTATCACTTCAGCTCAGAATAATGCAGGAACTGTGACCATATTAGAAATACAGCCCTGAATGGCTTGCTTGCTTCCTGCTTTCCCTGATGATTTTACATCATGTGCTCATAGTGGTTCTTTGAGTCACGATCTTTAGTAGCCTGTACTTTCAATATTATGTATGCCTAATGCCAGGAAAAAACCTTACCGCCTTTAGTGGATCACAAAGCTTTCTGAAGGCCTGACATTTATTTTTTCTTGCTGGTATAGATCATTGATAACTACACGGAACAGTAAGTGCTATGCTACCCTCAAACTGGAGTGAGAGGAGACCCAAACACAAAGACTTTTCAAAGATTCTCATCCCCTACTTTATATCAGACATCAAATCATGCTCCAGCCTCCACCGTTTGAAGCCATTAAATAGCTAGTGGGATTTTCCGTAACGGTAGGAGCATTAACCCCAGTGTCCTGGACAAATTCCAACACAAGTAATTACACTGTGCCAGTAAATCCCCCTGCATTTTAGTTGGACACTACATTTCTTTTTCTTCTAGTAAAACATTATGTGAGGTTTGCTGTGCATTGTTAAGCAGGTGCTCAGTTTTACCTGAAGTTAAAGTGGCTGCATTTCAAGGATGTGTGAAGTGATCTCCGTAAGATGCAGTAGGGGCTTTGTATATCAACTGAAATGCATGCTGGTACCCTCTGGATAACAAGCATTATATGACGTAACTTTTTATGATTTTATTATGATATTCATGCAGAGGAGTGCTAAAGAATCACAAGAATCTTGAGCAACTGTAAGTAGAACGCACTAAACTGTTCCTCAGAAGTTCTTTCAGTAATTTTGAATAGCATTGGGCTGAACATTTTCTTCCTCTGCATAACTTCTCAGGATCTCAACAATATCCTTGTTTCATAGTATA
Source organism: Cariama cristata (assembly GCF_000690535.1). Taxonomy (NCBI): domain Eukaryota; kingdom Metazoa; phylum Chordata; class Aves; order Cariamiformes; family Cariamidae; genus Cariama; species Cariama cristata. The sequence continues at coordinate 9,960 of NW_009622378.1, read as the reverse complement.
ATAAAAATACTGCTTTCATAATTTTACTTAGAGAAAATAAGAGTGCTTACATCCTAAAGCAGCTAGGAGCTTACAGAGAAGCTCACTTGTTTCTCATCCCAGAGACTGGCATTCAGCTTCCTGCTTATTTTGAACCAGAGTAAGGGCTTAATCTCTTCTCTCACTGCATCTCTTTTGACAAGCTGCTCAGTTATTTGAGTTCTGGGTATTAGTTACTCTATTTTGAATTGAAATTTTGTCCCGAAAAAGCCTTGAGGGGGGAAAAGGCCAAGATCTACATATTCTGCTTTTTTGTAATGTTTTTCTGTAATCACTTTACTCTCAGTACTGGAATTACTTACCTGTGCTAAATATTCTGGGGTGCTTTGTAACTGTTCTGCAATGTTAACAAAACAAATTTGAACTTGTTCCAAGCTTGCATAGATGCAACAAATGAACTGCTCAAAATATGTGACTAATTAGTTAGTGTTTGCACAGTGCTTTGAATATATAAAATACTTTGTAAAGGCTAGGCATTGTTACACAGGACACAAACCACTGCAGAGATAAGAAGTGCTTTACTGTATGTCCTGTGGTCACATCTTCTGCAGCAGCTTTATATTATTGTGCAATATATTATTGTTACTTCCTGAATGCATTTTACCATATCAAAAGTCTTCAACTCCTGGCATTTCATTCACTTAGAAAACAGTGAGTGTAGACTACCAATTGTATAGAAATTCAGCTACAAATTTTACTATTTAAGAACACCTTGATGGAAAACTTTTAAAGTAAGGTATAGATACTTTCAGAAGTTTCTAGCAAACCTTTTTTGTTCAGTTGTTTTCAGGCAGAAGTGGTAATAAGTTAGAATTTCAGAAACCTAGGAAAAATACCAATTTCAGTTAAATTCTGACAAAAACAAAGCACTTCTACTTTGTAAACTATCTACTTAGCCTTGCTAAGAAACCAGCTCCATCCTTGTCCCCCCCTTTGGCAGCTCTGAGGTTCTTGCCTTCTTGGCTGGCTTAAAGTCTCAAAACTTGCACCTCAGTTTCCAGATTTATGACTCTGGATGTTTAGTGAACCGAGACTTAGAGATTCCTGCTCGCTGGATGCCTACACAGGACACTCATGGGACCTAATGCCAGCTATGTGATAAATTCCGGGACCGCTTAAGTTAAACTAGGATAAATTCTTATGCAGTTTGAACCTCCTAATATTCTGGCATGGGAGGAGGGGGGTGAGCAGGGGAGGAGAGGTCTTAGCAGTGGAGCAGTTCTGGGAGCATTTTGATATCTTCCAAATGAGACACAATTTTGCATTTTTTGATGAAAAATAGATATTGGCATACTTCAAATCTTCTAACTCACCTCGTGTTTGAATTAGTTTTGTGAGTTCATTTCAGAGTATCTCACAGAGCTGCAGTATTAAGCTTGAAGTAACCACAAAGTTAATTTGAATTTTATTTTAATTTTTAATCTTTAACCATGAGTCATTAGGAAACATTTTCACAGAAATATGTTGTGGTTTTAGTTGTTAACTGGTGCACAACTTCTGTTTTGCCCTTTTTATACTCCAAAGCCTGTGTAAGGGATGCGTATGCTGCTTCCATTTAAAAGTGTAAAGTAATAGTTGTTCCTCACCACACTTGTCTAATACTCCTGGAGGCATTCTCTCTGCATCAACATCCTGCAGGTAGAATGCCTGCAGCAAATATCACATGGTTAGTGCCTTCTTTAATCTGCTTCATATGATAGTGCAGTTTATCCCAGTCCTTTCACCATATGCTCAAGAAATGTGATGCTGGAAAATGGATTCTCTGTGTGTTTGACTCCTGAGGTGCTTTTCTACAAACCCAGCTGAATTCTGAGCTCTGTGCTATTAAGCATTTTAGTATAACTACTACTACTAAGAATACTGTTATTGCTGTTATTATTACAGCTGCTATTATTACTGAGCAGAGTTGATTTAGTAAAATGCAAAGCATGATTAAATAATTTAGTGTCATAGTATAGTGTATTCCTGTAAAATGATAAATAATTCCAGGTGCTTTTAATTTCTTGTTTATTTTCATTCTGCAGTCTCTTACTTCTTACTTTATAGTGTGCAAGGAGACCACATTGGACAACCAGACCACCTGTGTACATAAAAGCAATTAAACATCAAAATATGAACATACAGAAATTTTTGTGATCAGCTGCAGAGGTTAACTAAAGTTCATGTTTTTCAAAATTCAATAATTTTCTTATATGGATGTGAGTTTTAAATCTGTAGAGCTGACAGTAAAAACGATAAAAAAAGGAAGACTTAATTTATGAACTGTGAAAAGGAAGTCATAATGTATAAAGTGTAAACAATTTCAGGAAGTACTAATCAATCAAGGAAAAATATACAGAGCATAAACATAGGTGCAGCTTTTTTATTTCTTCCATACAACATAACCCAAGTGTTCCCGTAATTAAATCTATTGTTTGGTGTAATCTCCTCTTTTAAAAGGATATTCCACCAGCATGGTGGAATTAAAGACTTTACAATAAGTGAAATGCAATGGAAAGGTCTATTCTTCTGACTAAAATTTTCAAAGTCAAGCAAAAAATTTTCCTACCATTTTGTTGCTGAGTATGGTTATGTGGCCCAAATTTTTTTTTAATTTAGAGAAACTCCTTGTTTACACATAAATTACATAATTTACTTAGAAGGTTTCATACCTGTAGCCTAGACCACAAAACCCTAAATGGAACAGGAGTGTTTCCAGTGTGGCTCTGCGTCCAAAAGCCAGTTTATGAAGATAAAGAAGTGTAGCTCATGAATTACAATAAGCTTATGCCAAGTTACATCAGCTGCAATTCTGAAAACCTAGGAATTTTCACAGTGAAGTTTGAAAGAGTTCCAAGTAAGCAAAAATAGCAGAGGAGAATACAAATAGTTATTTAAACATAACTATAGAATTAACTTGCACTTCTCTGAAGGAACAAAGCAGCACTCAAATATAACTGAAGTATTTGTGCATATTTTATACTGTGTTTATTACTGTTGATGTGCTCAAAGTGAGTCTATATTTTGAATGTCTTATACTTTGATCCTAGTATCTGGGTTTATTGCATAGTTAAATTATATAATTTTCTTAAGTGTTTTTTTTTTTTTTTCCTTCCTTCCTTCCTTCCTTTTTTTTTTAAATCTTGGCTTTTTTAAAATGTGCTCTACATACTTGATAAAATGTAAGCTTGAAAATATGGGTAAATAAATGTCTTCTGATGACAAATAAATTGTTGCAATTTAAAACTCTCTTTAAAAATAATTACTGGTGTGTTTATTTTAGCAGTGGGAAACATTTATCATTTACAGTATTTTCTTTTCTTCTGTACTTCAGACAAATGAATCAGAATTGGATTTCATTTAGTTCAAACACATAAAAAAAAGTCTTGTCTTACCTTGTGAATAAGGGCATTAATAGTTTAATACTCACATTTTCCAAATTATTTGCCTAATTCATTTAAATTTTATCTTTCTATTCTGTTCTTTACACCATAGATGGCAATATCAGAAGAGTTGCATTCTCAGATGATTCTTAAAATAGAATGGTATATGTAAACAACTAGGTCAGCATACCTGAAAGTGAATTATGAATATTACATTTATGGCATGCTGTTGAACTATGCACTAGAATCTAAGAAATCAATTAATATAGTTCTAAGCAAAACAACCTGGAAACCCTTGGGCATGGTGAGAATGCTACCAATTACAAAGCGAAATATCGGACTGGCTTTTCAAATTGTTGAGCTCTGATCACTCTCTTTACAAAAAGGAAATGACAGAGTGACAGAAGGTCAGGAAGCTCCCTCAGGGGATTGCTGTATCAGAGGCACCAGTACAGTAGCGACTCATTACGACAGCATTGCAAAACAATAACAGGTTGAAACTTTGGGTGATTCACTGAAGCATTTGTTACAAATTGGAAAATTTCGTAATGATAAGATACAGACATAAAAAATCTATGCATAGACTGCTGTAGAGAGAAAAATACTTCTACTGGCAAAGCTGTTTAATTTTTTTGTCACTATGCATGTGGCAAACCCAAGGGGAAAAATCTTTCTGTGGAAACTAAAATGTAAATGTTTTCTCATATAGACCCTAGGTCATTCTTATAGTCTTCTCTGAAGCAAAAGGAATTTTACAAGCTTACACTAAACAGCCTTTGTGGTGACTAGAAATATTAGACTGTGGTAAATATAGCAACCACAAAAGTCAGATTTTAATTTTGAGACCCCGCCTTCTCCTCTCTGCTCTCTCAGTGAGCTTCCATGTACTTTTCCTACGGGGAGCTGCCCTGCTTTTCATCCATTTCCTTGCAGCAGCATTTGGTGTTGGATTCTTCCACCTCTGTCTGCTGGGGTGGAGTGGCTGCTGTCATGGGCTGAGAAGCAAAGTACTACAGTCAGGTAGCCGACCGACCGGCTGCTCCAGCAGCCTGCAGGGAAGAGACAGACCAGATGGGTGACTATTGAGGAGTGCAGCTGGGGCTTGAAACCTGAGAAACATGTTAGGGAATACCGCTTTCTGCATGGGAGAAGTAGGGATGGTGCCCGCTACTGGAAACAGCAACGATTCAATGAACCATCCAACAGTCATCTCCCTTTCTGAAGAAAAAAGGCAAATTATACCCCCAATGCTAGAATGTGGGTTTTGCTTGTGCCTGTGGGATAGTAAAAGAGGGGTCTGTAATTGGTGTGCCTCAGAGGAATGTATATTTGCCTGATAATATCTTAAAAAAACCCCAAACAACCCACCTTTCTCATGAAGTGCCCTACTACTGCCAAGAAGCCTACATGCTTGTACACCATTATTTATGAAAAGCCCATTTGAATAACTTTCCAATACTACAGTCCAGATTAGTTAAGGTACCACTAACTCAACATGAGTAGTACACAGGTAACAGGTATGTAGATTTAGATGTAGAATTTGATATATATTTAAAAACTAGCCCTTTCAAGAACTTACTTTTTTATTTTATTTTAAAAATATGCGGAACTTCTAAGTGTGGAGGATCTCCACTCCCCAGTGAGGAAAGAGAAGGCTACAAAGACTCTTCTGAACAAAGGTAGTTCCTTGAGCATAGTGTTTTCTGAGGGGAAGTTATCCCATACAGTGTGAACTATAAGAAAACTATAAGGATATGCCTACTCAAAGAAATATGCTTTTCTGACAAATAGTGAATCCCTAAAATATTGTAGGCAACATTTTCAAAAGTATCCAATGATTTTTGTTATTGCCATTTTGAATATCCAATGATATGTCCAATTTTCCCTTGAGACTGAGCACTTGGATGTTTTACTACAAGAACTCAAGTATATGTAGACTGAAAAATATTTCATTGGAAGTGATAGTCCCTTACAAACTCAAATTTCATAATTACAATAAAGCGGAAGCATATTTGTCAATCTGGAGTTAAACATATGCTATTCCACTGAAAATCTGAGACAAGAAATAAATATCTTTTTTAACAGCTAAATAATTATGCTCAGTTAAACAATATACAACATTTAGCAGCATCGTTCAGTTATTTGGTGTAGATTGCATGACTATAACTAAAAGTTTTGATTGTTAAGGTTACTATTTATAACCACCTATGAAAAATTACTTCTTGAAATATTGCTAGCAATGCTAACAAGTTTTCTTTGTTGTAGGTTACTGTAATGTCAATAAAATCTTATAATGGGCTTTGTTTTGTTACATGGGCTAGCTGTTTGCAGCACCCTTGCCTCTGGAATGCTCTTTTCAGTTAATTTTGGAGTATTTTGAAACAACATTTACTGCTTCAAATTGGAATCCCCTGATGAATTCTGGAATGTAGTAGAATATCAAGATTTATGGTAGTATAACTCACTAAAGAGAGTCTTATGTAGACATAATTTTTGTCAAAGTAGCTCCAATTCCAGTTTAAGTAATGATGAACTCTCAAACTGTCCAGGATTCATAGCATTTAGGCTGCAATATTAGAAACTTTGTCTGATGAACCAATGTATCTGCTTGGGCTGAAAAAAACCCAACAAACCAAGCCAAACCTGCTTTGCTTCTCAGGGAGACTGAATAACGGCATGGTTGGCACAATTAACAAAAGACAGGAAAAAACAAGCTAGAACTTTATGATTATTATTTTTTGTTAAAACTCCCTCAAAAACAGCTAACAGGTTTTTCTTTGCTCTGGGTTTCATTACTGACGTTGTCTCAACCCCACAGCCACATGGCTCTATCACGCAGTAGGGTGGTAACAGGCTAATGAGGAAGCTAAGGCTCTTCAGAAATCCATGCCAGCATGTACTAAACTGAAGGCCAGACACTGTAATTGATACTGCTATGTGTCCTACTGTACATTGATCCTTTCTAATTGTTTTCCAGTATTGTCTTAGAAAAGTGGATAAGATTACCTCAGTATCTGCAGTGTTACAAAACACAGAAAATAGACCTGGAAGGAACTTGAAGTATCATATAATCAAATTCTCTGCCCTAGGACAGAATCAGCTGTAGCCAAAGTATTCCTAACATATTTGCTTTATCTATTTTTAAAAAAATATCAATTACATGGATTCTAAAATCTCCCTGGACAATGTATTACAAAGCTTAATTACCCTTTCCAATAGATAGACCCTTACATTTGTTAACATCTAACTTATATATCCCTCCTTGCAAATTAAGCTCATTACTTTTGGGCTAATGGAATAAAGAACAGTTAATTGTCTTCCTCTTTCCAATTGCTTTTTATTTACTGGGAGGCTGTTACCTTGTCTCATGGTCTTTAAATTTTCCTGAACACAGAAGTAATATAAGAAGACAGAGCTATGGGGCACATTCAGGAGTAAATTGTTGATCAAGTGGTAAACACATTTTCGAGTGAGAAGTAAATTTTCTGTACGTTCACTATGCTTGACTGTTTCTTGGTATAAAGGGTTAGGAGATCAAAAATCTTACATGCACATATATATGTCAAGGCAGATTGAGTTATATGTTACTAAAATACTGAAAATATTATAGGGAGTCTATCCTTTTTGTAGAAATTTTCTATCAGATTAAGCTGATTTGAGATGATGAAAGGATACATTGGGTTATTTTATTACAGTTGCATTATTAGTAGTATTTCATCTCAAGGAATCTAAGTTTATGAATGTTAATGTAATGAGACAGGTAGAAATAAAGGATTTTGTTCTACTTCTCAGATGAGAATAATTCTTAAAACACATATAGAAATAGGTCTGAATTTTCCAGTACAATGAAATGAAAATGTCCTAGAATTATTAACTGAATAAAAGTTATGAAAAGCAATAGGATTCCACTTAGTTTGTCTGAGACCAGCAGTGTACAAGGTTTGATACACTAAAATATATGATCACCATTATTCTGTTTCTAAAAAAGTTTACCCAAGTAAAAATAATTCTCACTTTGTAAGGAACATCTTTAAATGTTTAGAATATTTAGAAAAATAAAAATTAAAAAAGAAAAGCTTTAGTTATTAACTGGCTCTTCAGAAAACAATTGTTCCCAGATACTGTTTTATCTCAGCTTTGAAATCATGTGTATATTTACTATATTATTTACTTCTTTTTTCTGTACATCCCTGAACAGACATAGAAACAAAATATTCAAACAAAAGCTTTCAAATCTTACTAAAATCATATCAGAAAAGCTGAGACATTAATCCAGATCCAAACAAAAAAGGAAAATGTAGCATTTCATGTAAATGAATTAAAGAAACCAACTAAACAAATTTAAACTAAGGTAGAAGTGTCATAATAAACCCCTTTATTTTTTTCTCAATTGTAATGAAAAATAAAGAACACAATGTAGTTAGAATTAGTGTTGATAACACAAAGTTGTGTTTTAATAACCTGACAGAGCATGATTTAATTTGATTGTCTTTTCTATTTCTAAAATTACAAAAAAGAAGGATTGGGACATTCACCAGGTCATTAATATAACTCAGAAAACTCTTTTTTTCCTCCCTGAAATCATGCTTTTACTTTGTAAATGTAAAACCACTATGATATTCACTATATTTCAGTGAACTTTTTTCCTTTCTATATTTTTTGTTAATAATCAGAATGGCTGAAAAATCTTTCTTCTCACTGGTACTTTCAAGGCTTTTCATAGGGAGTTGATCATGCAAGTCTTACTCAGGAAAGAACCCCTACTAAAATCAATCAAAGTAGAGACCCATTCCTTTAGTAACTCTTACTTTTGTTGATTGGTCATGACAAAGTTTAGTAGATGTCATTACTGAAAAAAAATACAGACAAAACCCTGATAAGAAAACCCCTTTTATCTTATTGTATAGTAGAAAATTTAGCTCAAAGACAATGAAATATCAGCACGATGTGAATGTTCTTGGGCTTATTGTTGTGTGCAGTAGAAAGCATGGCTGAACTTCACTACAGATGGTGGCATTTAAATTGTCCTTTTCCAGTTTATTTATCTTTTTGTCTGTCTATTTAGCAGAACTTCAATGTTTCCTGACATGCAACTACAGTGACTAGCTATGAATGTAGAAACAATGAGTGTTTCTGAGGTAAAAACTATGAACCTTCTAAGCAGATGACCTTCTGCTAAGGACACACAAGTTTCTCTTTTCTTAAATCACATCTGAGTTTGACCCCAAGACTTTTGATCTGTAAAAAACTTCCACTGCTGCTCCTGCACTTTCATTTGATCCACAAGCTGTTGTAAGTCCCCACCCTAACAAAGAAGAGCTATGTGTGAGGTAGGTGTTAAGACGTGAAACTCCAATTCAAAGGAATTTTGAGTATGAATCCCATGGCACTATGGCAGCGCTTAAAAGCTTCTGTTCTAGAGAATGGGAAACGGCAGGATGAAAGACACAGGATAGTGTAATATAATTGTGCCTTTCTTTAAAGCAAGATCTAAGCAAAACATGTTTGCTTCTCCCAGGAGGCTTAATTCTCCTATAGTTGGGGGAATTGATGGTTGTAAAAGTCAGCAAGGGCAGGAAGGAGTACCATAACACACTCATCAGAGAAATACATACAATAGTATTTGTATTCCTGGTGCCAATATCCAGTAAGAAGTGAAAAAATAAGATATGCCAAGCATTTATTTATTATGCTGTTTCCAGAGTTAATGCATAAAACAGTGAGCACAGCACATCAATAAAGGACAGAAATCATTACGGTGTGATTGTAATCAGACAGGGAACTGTGAAAACACTATGTGGTACTTCACACTGGCTTGCCCTCAATGGCAGCCCTATCAAATTTACTTCTGTTCAAAGAATTCAACTGCTGAGCCTGTATTCCTAACTTGGAATTTCACCTTTGTTAGTTCTATTTCATTCATAACATGCACAAGGTTGGCAGCTGAGCCGAATATGTGCTAGGAAAGTACCCAGTTCCTCTTCCATGTACGTCTTGGTCTGAAGCTACCCTTAGAAAAATATACGTTTTGTCACCTAAATTGTGATGCAACTACGCAAAGCCTTCGTTTTGTCATTTAGTACAGAAAATAGTTGTTTTATTCTACTCTTCAAGCACAATATAAACATTAAATAAGAACTGGTGGAAGCCAAACACACACAGCAGTAAGGAATATAATTTAAAACATACCACATTTATACAGTTATTTTTATGACTTTTGAGCTAATTCAAATTCTGGCTTAACCTGGTTTGTCAGAACCAGGGCAAAGGTACATGGGCCACTAAGTTTGGAAAGCTTAAGTCAGGTGTACTCTGCCTTTTTGTTTAGTCTAATTGCAAAGTACTGCAATGTAAGTGACCTTGAAGTGCTGTGGAAGGGCCCCTCACGGCAGATGGAGGCACAAGGGGTACAAGTTATGCCCAGAGATGTCATTCACAAATGGCTGCAAATCTTTGTCATGGGACTTGCTTGAATAGGAAATATCCGTGATAACTGTTGGACAGCTGAGTGCAGAGGTAATTACAGTTCTTTCTGGAGCTGTACGGGGTGCCGGTGCCC
>NW_009622377.1:0-16437 GCF_000690535.1 Cariama cristata | reverse complement strand
TGGGGGCTATGTTTCCTCTTTTCCAGTCATTGGGAACTTTGCCAGACTGCCACGAAGACTGCCTCTGGCTTTGAACATTTAACTAGTCCAGAAGCAAACTCTGTTTCTGACATCTTCCCCATTACCTCAGCAAGGTCTACAGTTGCTGCTTTACATTTTACTTCACAACTCTTCAGGAGCATGACGTGTGTGCTGGGCAAACATAGAGAAAATCGAAGACTTTGCATGGAGGTCTAAGTATGTTGCTTTTGCTCAATAAATTTACAGCTGTCTTGCTGCCTCCATTTTCTCACCAGTCTGACACAGCTCCATGGGCTAGGATTGTAATATTTTGGGAATGTACAGAAGCATTCCTCAGCAGTTCATGGCTCCTTATATGAATCAGTGCTTCATCTGACTTTACTATTCTCACAAAAATTCTGGGTGCCTCTAGAAACAAAAAGTATTGACCTTCTCCTGTTCCCTTTTCCCACCAAAAACTTCTCCTTTCTCAGTAACATTGTCAGGTTTATATGTTTCTTCACCAATATCTGGCTTCTTTGTTCTGCCAGGTTTTACTTTACTTCTTCATGAATACAAGGTGGAAAGAGTTACTTCACCATTTGTCTCCTTAGCATTTTGGTATAGCTATTGCCAAGCTGGAGCATTGTTAATACTCACAATTGTGTGTTTTAGGTCTGGGAAGAGAATGTTCATCATCTCACCTGAAAAAAGGTGGAGTTCATACACAAATGCAGTTATCCAGCAGGACAGCAATCTTCTTGCTAGCAACATTTCCATTGCAATTAGAACTCCAAATTTCTGACTAGATGATAGATTCCACACCTCACCACAGAAAGCCCTGTCTTCACCAACTGAGACTCAAGTAATCGTCTTGCCAGACTGCATGAAAAACATGTATAAGGAATGCACTTAAACCCACTCTTCAAATTTCTACTGCATATGGTTTGTTTTATTCCCATACGTAAAGTGGTTTCTAACACAGACTTTGCATGAAAGACATTTCACTTCTCACTTGGAAAAGCCCGTTAAGGAAAGAGGGTTGTGAGTAAACAAACAGCTGCACAAAAAGAGCAGTAAACATAAAAGCCAAAAGTAAATACATCTGAACTTGATTAATGTTTCTTTCAAGTCAGCTTTTAACAGTGTTTGCATGGTGCACTTACCCGTGTCAGCTACTTTTTACCATATGGCTGCATATTGAAGTTGAGTGAAATATTACAGTGCACTGACTATAAAATAGTGTTTCAGGGCACACTTGACAACATGCTGAGGAAAACCAGGATGTCTTGTCAAAGACTCATTGATCTGGGGCTGTACTTTCAGGCCATGCTTTCATCAGAGTATAAGAAAAGTCAGAAAATTACAAAGGATACAGAAGCTAATTCGAACAACAAATTTTACAGTCAAAGGTCACTTTGGGGTAGAAGGGACTTCTGGAGGTCACTTAGTTGACTCCCACCCCCACAGAAAGAAAAGCCAACTTTGAAGTTAGGTCTGTTCCATTGATGGTCGTTCTTTACAGTATAGAGATGGTTTGTAAAACCTTTCGCCTTTGCTATTTTGTGAAGTAGGAAGATACTGGTTTTGGTGGCAAGCAGCATGTTCTGTCAGGTGAAAGAAGAAATTCTGTAAGAAAAGATGACTGCACCATTTCTTAAGAAAGACATAGAGTTTTGCTCATTGGCAATCCAAACCTCTAAAAGGCATTTCCAACTGCTCCCAGTAAACCATGGTCAGAATCAGCTGGTATGTAGACGTAAGTCTTGTAAGACTTAGGTTTCAACTGCCCGTTAGAAATCCCTGTTCCACTTCAGTCGTCTTCCAAAAATATTAATGTTCCTGATGTTAACTGTTGCTTTCAGCCACGTCTGCGCTAGTGGGAATCAAGTAAATGGAGTGGGTTTAGGCTGTTGCCAGTATGAAAGTGAACGTGATACAAAACAGAGCTAATCTTACTCTCCTCTGCACTCCTAATCACAGAGCAAGCTGCAACTCACAGATACTAAAAACTATTGCTATGGTAGGAAAGCCTACATGAGCCTACTGCAAGCCCTTAAAATCTATTGTAAATAGCAGAGGTGAAATGAGGAGAAATGAGCAGGAATAGCAGAGGAGAAATGAGCAGGAAGAGTAATTGCCCAATTTGCCAGTCGCTCCTGTGCTAAAATTGCAATATCTCAGTTGTAATAAAGCAGGACAGAGGATTGCAAAAGTAGGGTTACTTAGCCAGACAAGAAGAATTAAATACTTAAAACCTATTTTTTTTTTATATTTGCTTGTGAAAAATGGTCATCATTAAAATTCAGACAACTATAAACCAGTGAGTAGATTCTTTACACATCTTTTCATACAAACATTCCGCCAACTTTAACTGAATCCATTCATTTATGCAGTACACTAGCATGCTATTGCTTATGACATTCTCCTAGTGGGACAAATATATGGAGATGAATAGAAGAGATACATAGCAGAAAATATAAGAGAGGCTTCCTATGCAACGTATCCACTATGCCAGTCTAAAATGCCAGTTGAGAGTGTAAGTAAGTTTTAAAGTCAATCCCTACAAACTGATATTTGTATTATATCTAAAAATATCTAATATTTTACGGTCTAATAATATCAGCTCTTGACTCACTGTAAACTTCAAAAGTATTAAAAAAGAAAAAAAAAAACAAACCGAAGCTCTTCAAACATTTTGCAGGCAGTTTATCTGTATCTGAAAACTCTTACTTCAGCTCTTTCAAGATAACAGCGTGTAAAACAGTAGCTGAAGCAGAAAGAACAGACTCATCGTATCACACACATATCATGTGCTCAATGCTTTACGGTAAAAAAACACTCATGCATGAATTCATAGACACTTATAGACTAGTCAAGCTGCTGACAAGCTAACTTTCACTTACTAAGATGTGACAATCTTCCCAATTTATTTTTATTTCAGTTCATAAGTATCCAGTGAGAGCTGGTAAAAATAAAAACATGTAAACCAAAATACATTTCTGGGTATTCTTACGGTTATTACAGTAAATAGTACCATTGCTCCTTTCATATGAAATAAAGTGGACAGGGCATAGGATTGTTGTGCAGAGCTGAGCTGCCTCTGCCGAGGGATGCCAGGTGAAACCTTTCAGTGTACAGAGCATTAATAGGGAAAGCAGGGTAGTGTTTGCTGTGCCTGTAAAATGGGCAGGAAGCACTGCCCACACCTGTTCTTCCCTGCTCACGCCAATGCAAAATTTACTCAGCAGCATAAGATAATGTCAGGATGATTTTCATTTCAGTGAGGAACAATGATAATCACCATAATCTAATTTCAAAGGCTGTGAGGTGCTATTTATTTTCACTAACATAACTTCAGTTTGAATTACTTCCATTTTATGATTATGAGGAAAAAGAAATAGAAAAACGCAAAATGAAGTCTTTCCAGGAACACAGTGGGTTAGATTTTTCACCGTGGCTGACAGAAGGGGCTCATAGCTCCCAGTGGAGTACAGATCTGGCACAGGGAGAAATTGCTTGACCTCATGCGCTGACCCTTAAGTATTGCTAGACGGTGCAAGCCAGGGCAGTCCCCAAGCTGCTGTTGCATCTGAAGCTAAGTAATGCTGCCTCTGATTTTCTGACATCTACTTGATTTGCCATGTCAGCAAGGACATAGCAAGCCTAGTGCAGATTTGTCTCAGCTGAATCCAGTGGCTACAAGTGAGTATTTAAAGGTACAATGCATAGATATTAAAGTAAAAGTGATGACAGAGAGATATTTGTTTTTCTCTTCCACAAGTAAGATCAGCAGCAGTCCTGCTATTTAAAAATCAGCTATCCTGGTGAAACAGAAGAGAGTGTGAATGGTGTCTTTCTGATCTCATAGCAGCACTGTGGGTCCACTTCATGCCGGAGTAAATAGCTGCAGTGTGACACTGGAGAAGCAGCTCCCATCTAAATCCAGAGCAAGTGCTATGAAGAAACCTTAACATTACTGATAATGATATTTTTTGTGAAACAAATAGCGCTCTTCCAAGAGCAAGACAGTGACAAAAGTAGTTTCCAAGTGAACACCTTTCTTGAATCTTGTTACATCTATCTTATGAGAAAACACAGCTCACCAGAGCCAGTGCTGTTTGAGAATAATATGACAAATCCTACCCAGTGCCCTTGCTTCACTATCCAATGACTGTCTAAGATGCCAAGTTGTTTCCTGCTAGGCATTTTTTCAAAACTGGCACTGTAGAAGTTGAACCCAGCGCACAGCATATTCAGAGTTGAATGAGGCATTTTTAGGCATTCGAGTAACAGGAAGTAAAACAGTTAAGTGTCTAGCATGGAAAAGACCCCTCTTTTCGTCTGAGAAACGTTAAAATTACTGTTTAAAAACAATTAGTGGAGAAATCTGGCTGATCTTCATTTTCACTTTTGCTTCCAAATTCCTCCTAAAGAAAATTACGTTGAGTAATCAGTTCAAATGTAAAACTTCTTACTGTCTTGTAGCGTAGCATCACAGTTGATGGTTTTTTACCTGACTTACTTATGGGGTCTTACATAGACTGTGCATTAAAAATCTCTTCTGTGGAATAATGTTGATTTACTTTGGTGTTGAGATTTTTTTGTGCCTGTTCTTTGATTTAACTTAAATCTCTTACCGCTTTTATGATATGAAATATCTTCCGTATATTGCCATGCTGGTGGGTATGTGTGGTAATTTCCAGTTTAATGTGTTGGAAAGTTTGGAAATGAGATACAGGCACGTAATGATGTCTCCACCTGAAAGATGCCTGTTTAGACATAAGATAGCATGTACAGCTTTTATTCAAATTCCCAAAAGATGTTTGAATCCAAGCACCATTCCTGAGACTGGAACAGTTAATAAAGGCATTCTTAAACAAAAATTCCATGAGCAACAGTAAGTCCAAAAGTAAAGTGTATTAAAGGCACTCAGATAACCTCTTCAGAATGGTAAACCACATTTCATGACAGCATAATTCTCAGTAACTTCAAGATATGGTATCTGAAGAGGCATACCTTTCCATTGCTGGAGTGCCAATAAATCCCCATGAGTTCACTGGTCATCGCAAAGCTAAAGTGCTGTAACTTTCCTTTGAAGTCCCAAAAAAATATACAAAAAAGTGCAAATTATGGCATGTGAGATGAAGAGTTTTCACAGACCCACACTCTCACTGTCTCTTGAAGCTGTGACAGTTGACAAGTATAAAGCCTCCATCTGAGTGTTAAAATCATCTCCTTTTAAAGAAAGAAAATGGAATAGTATTACTTTAAAAATCTGCAATAATTTAAGCAAATAAATAGCGTGATTTTAACAACTGAGTGGTAAAGAGTGAAAGTCCTATCTTCATTGTATACAAGCTTTTTTGTGCCATGCTAAAGTTAAGATGGCTCGTTAAAGCTAGCACCAATTACAAAGACATCTTGTTGCAATTTTTTCAGAGGGAAGAATTCTCTCTCTCTTTCTTATCTGTGGTCCAAATTCTGAATTTTCTATTACATCAAAGCTATCACTGACTATCAGCCATATAAATGAAATAACAAAACTGAAATCTGGTTAGATAACATCCACGGGAATGCTTGTCAGTAAAATCTGTGCATCTGAATAAAAGTTTGCAGAACTGAGACTTCAGTGATGAGGTCAAATGTCCTACATTTTCAGTGCTGATACGGCTTGAGCTGTAAGTTAAAATGATAACATGAACAATCCTTGTTCCTGTAACCAGGGCCATGTGGGTCATTTCCAAGGCTCTCTGGTAAAGTATCTGTGGCTTTTATGCTTCAACTACCTAGTCATCATGGAAGAAAGGTTCTTTCCAGTGTTTCTTAAAAATATATACAGCTGAGAAATATAAATGTTTGTCATATGACTTACTGCATGTTGCACAAAGATTTTCGGTCATTAAAATGAAGAAGTAACACAAAACCACAAAAAGCAGCTACCTCTCCTTTAATTTCTTCATTTCAGTAAGGGCACAGAGGAGGCTAGTGCCTACAAAGCGAAAGAATTCTACAACAGTCATACAAAAAGCCACGGGAAGCCACGCTGTCCTCAGACAACAAGCACTGGAATTACGTCCAGACATGCACCAATGTTGTCCTCCAGACTGCTGCTTGCTTTGAGCTTTTGTTCATTTGCACATGGCATAATTCCACTGAAGTTTCACACCATCACATGAAAAATAAGAAAGAGCCTTTGACTACAGCAATTGCTGATTTCTGAAAGGTGAAAGTTTTTTTGAAAGTGTCGTTTTGACTGTAATACCACTAACAGCAGTGGATTGGATAGCTATGGGTAAGATGCAAACACTACAGTCTGAGGTGATATGGGAATCTGTGAATCCATGCCCTCTTCATCCAATCCCTAGTTTTCATTTCACCTACAGAAGTTATTTTTTAAGCTGGTGACTTGTTGATGTATTTTTTTTCAGCCAAGTGGCTTCTTAAGTGAATCCTGTCCTTGGAAAAGCCCAACGCTGCCTATGTGTCCAGAAACTGCTGTGTATTGTTTCTTCAGGCCACTCAGTCAGCTGCATAACAGTTTTGCTCCAGTTTTGCTCCTTGGGGGAGAATCATTCATGTTCCTGGAGCACGTTAGGCAGCCTCAGGGCTGGCCTCAATAGGCTGTATTAGGGTCTGTTTGGACGCTACGGAATTACAGCTGAACCCAATGCCATTGTACCTGACACTGGCCACAGCCTCTTTCCTATCAATACATTGACCTGTCAGATTTGTATTTATAGGTAACAAAACTGATTTATGTAAGTAGGTGGTTTTTTTAAGAGCTTACCATATTGCTTTATAGTTTTCTATGGTGGTTTCTGTTTTTTCAGTTCAATTTTAGTACAGGACAGTTATATGCATCCTGATAATCTTTTAAGCATTATCTTCCCTCTGCAATGTAAAAATTCCTGGATGTCTAGGAAAGTCATATACTTGTAAAATGAGAAGTGGCTCAGTGGATAGTCTACTATTCCAGATAAATGAGGTATCATTTTATTTGTTGTTAAAACCTGTCACCTGAGGCAAAAGTATAGCAGACTATTACCATAAAAATCTTGATGCCTTCCAAAACAACCAGCTTTCTGTGTCCATCCTATTCAGCCAAGGCTACTAGAACTGCAGTTAGTATGCAGAGGTGTATACTGAGCTATGTATGCAAGCTATCTGTATCTCAGTGAAAGGGAACAAATATTTGTAAATTTTTACATCGCCTGTGAGAAAATCATAACATCAGATACTGCATTTTTAGAAAATTGAAGAAAAGTTGAATTTAAATTCAAAACTAGCCTCTATTTCAATATACCATTATTTAAGTTCCCATCTTATAAAGATTTATCTGTAAGAAAAAAAGAGCTGTAATCATAAGTATAGAAAACCATATGACTTACTGTTCTCATCTTTCAGGTTAGGGCTCCGTTTTCTTTTCCTGTCTGTTAAAGTAAATACGTACAAATTTAGCTTAAACATTTCTAGATTTGAAAGAAACAATATAATTCAACAAACTTTTAGATTAAACTGAGCTTTAAGCACATTTAAGTTTATTATTAATTCATACCAAATACATAAACTTCTCTACAATTCTTTTCTTTTATAAATTTTGAACAAAAGTCTGAAGTCCTTAATAGCAAGACTTTAATTTCATGACAATAAATACATTTGTCTGAATTTACTGGAGTCTATTCATATGCAGGAAAAGACCAGAGTAATAGCCTGTTTGCTGTATTACTCTTCCACTATTGCACTTGCAAATTACGAAAGAAACACTATTTATAGTAGTCTAATACAGCATACCATTTTAGTTTTACAGTCTTAATGGAAATCGAAAATAAAAGTTCTTTGTCATATGCTGTAACAACAATATCTTTGTAGCCGTGAAGAAAAACACCATTTAAAATATATTTTTACAGCCCTCCTTACCCAAGCCAAAACTTGTTTGTGTTCTTTACAGAATAGTAGCTGGTTGAATAATAAAATGTATCTTCCCATATACCTTGTCTCATGTACATAACAAGGTGAGGAAAATAAAACCCAACTCAAATGATTCAAGATCTTATTTTAGAACAGAGTGCATCTAGAAATAAAATGTGACCAAAGTCACACAAGCGTGCCTAGAGTTACTAAAATTTCCAAAAGGTCATTCACAGGAAAAATAAAGAATAAGTGAAAAGATCCACTATCTGAAGTAAAATGTACCTTTTTTGAGTTGCCCATTCTTGAATGATTTTCTCTTTTGAAAGATTATTAGTGCAGTGGTAAGGACAGCTACCATCACACACATGGGAACGATAAATAAGATCAGGGATTTTTGTCCACTATACTGTGTACTCATTAAAGCTGCCAAAAACATGAAAATAAAGTAAATTTATAACTTTCAAAACAGGCATCCTTTATGAAGTTATCAGTTCTGATTCTCCAAAGTCTTGTTCTCATTGAACAAAAATATTCTTAAATTTCATCAACGTACTGTTTTACACTTATTTTATGAATTTTTATTCTGCAATATTACTGTAAGAAGTTTTACAAAAAATGAGTCAAATCTCTCATTTGTATGGCATTTAAGTGAGCACTATTGCAATTTATCTGTATCCCATTCGAAGAACAATTAATTAGGAGTCTAGATCAGCGAAGACACCCATGCAGATTAAAGAATTTCCTCTGTACTGGCAGCCAAATAATGGGAGCTATGCTAAAATTAAAATATACAGAAAAATGACAGACTGGCTTGTTGGAGTGCAAGCTAGCTGAAGCTTCAAAGGCATAAATACTACTGACTCGTTTCTTTTCCGGAGCATCAATATTACACTGTTTGCTAGAACCAAATTCCAGTGAGGGATCATAGGACACAACATATGTACAAACACTCTTTGTCTTGTGCAAGTTCAAGGGGATACAAACCTAAAGTGGAAATGTGAGCTGAAGTTTCTCCATTCAGTTCTTTATTCCAGAACATGCAGCTGTAGTTCTCACTCATATTTGGTTTGAACGTCAAGATGCTGGTGACATTGTAGAGGCCATCTGCAGTCAGCTTGTATGTGGTATTTGCAGATCCACTGAGGTTCAAGTTCTTCTCATTTTGCCAGAAAACCTCTGCCAGAGGAAAGCCTTCTGACTGGCACATAAAAACAAACTTGTCTTCACCTGGTTTTCTCATTACTTGAGTGTTTATTCTCTTGTAGGATGCTGCATAAGAAGAAGTTGAATGAAATTACTTTATGCAACAACAGTCATTTTCCCAGTTCACTTTTGATCCTTCCCTTTAGTGCTATGTTTTGTCTATGGCTGTATCTGAGGTACACTTACTTGAAATGATGAAGGATGTTTTGTAGAACAATTCAGTATTCATTGTTCAATCCTCCTAAGGCCTACAGTGACAGAACTTACTCCACTACTTTATACAAAGTAGCAGTTGACACTGAATTTCTGATTTATCAATACGGAGGAAACAAGTGGTCTCATGGGACTCTATTTTCATGTTTTGAATATGCTACTTCAAGAAAAAGGTTAGTTTTAATGTTTGTTTTACCATAGCTTATAAACAAGTGTGGTATTTCTATCAAATGAACGTAAAATTTCTGTGAGGACAGTTCAGAGGACCCAGTGTGGGTCTTCAAAATGCCAGTATCCATTTTTGCATTTGACAAAACTCTTTATTTAAATGCCTGGGTGGGAAATGAATGCTGCCTTGTATCACATGGACATACTGCCCTTAGTGGGAAACACCAGAGGCCTTTCAAAAGATTCATCTATCATGCTATCCAGTAATGTACACCTTTATTACTAATGTCCCTTTGGCTTTGACAAACACAGAAAATCACATGTCCTTGCTCTGGGAGCTGCAGTCACTCAGGGAATTCCCAGCCGCTCGTGTAGTTGCAGCAGGGCTTGTAAGTAAATTAAAGCACCTCTGAGAAACCTTTAGAAATGGCCAGAGGTGGCCCAACAGGGCAACAGGTCAAATGAGAGGCAGAGGCTGGGGGCATTGGAGAAGAGGGTGAGGGATGAAGGACAGAGGGGGAGCAGTCATTCTCCCTCGCTGGCACAGGCTGCTTCTACAGAAGCTCAGCTGGCTGTTGAACCAAAGACTAGCTGGCACTAAGACGACTGCTTGAGTTCACCAGGGGTCTTGGTGAGAGAATTAGCAACAAATTCCTCCAAATGAATAAATTTCTACAAGCCTGTAGGAATTTAGTAGAGACATCTCAATGAATATATACTTATCTTCAGCCACTAACCTTTTACTTGCAAAGTAATGTACTTGTAGTCCACGCCCTGGTAGTCAATGAGACAAAGGTATGATCCCGCATCTGTGATCTTCACGCTGGTGATCTGAAGGATAGCTCGTCCCAATTTCAGTTCACTGTGCAGAAGTGCTGCTCTTCCTATGTAATGGTGATGTTGGGATGGAGGGAATGCCTTCCCATTGCGGAGTGTGTACACCTCTTTTGATTTTGTCTGGCCCTGCCTTTTTTGCTCCCAAACAACAGTCAAGAGTCCTAGATTTAACGAACCGTTCACAGGGAATCTGCATTCCATGGTCACGTTGCTCCCATACTCCACAACATATAGCTGTTGAGGAACTTCAACTGTAAATAAAGCTATGACAAGAAATGAAAACAGTTTTATTTATTGTATTAAAATATATTTTGATTTTCTTTAAATTTGGGCAAAAAATGTAGTCAGGCAGTTGGTTACTGGTTTGACTAAAAATTTTAAGCATTTTTTATTCCTACTCACACTGACATTTTTACCATGTCAGTAGTATTTATAGCGAAGCATCTATATTCTGTATTGATTACAGAGTCTGAAAGACAAGGACAAAATGAGCAAAGGTTTTTTTCACATTTTAGGAATAACTTAAAGCTAAGTCAGCGATTACACAGGGAGCACTTCTATGAAACTGTGATTGTATCTTATACATCCTAAGATTCCAGTAAAAGCAGCAGTTAATTGTGGAAATAGTAAATCTAATTTCATTGTCCTTTACAAAGAGAAAATCCAGTCTAACTCCTGTGAAACAGAGTTGCACTGGATAAGAACATGTAACTTGGAAGAATTGCAGCAATTTCTGTTTTCCGCAAGCCTGGGACCATATAAGTATTATTTGATCCCATGCATCTTTTCAGATACATGCAAGAGTATTCCAGAAAGTATATCAAAATAATCTTAGCCATTCACCAAATCTGAAATTCATATTGCTATGAATAGTTCACCATTTTAAAATGTCCTTGATAAAGGAGAGTTATTTATGATACATCATTCAATAGACCTTGTTACTACTTTCTATATTGGATGTACCATATATTGGTAGATTTAATTCAGAAGCACTTGGAAGTATTCATAGTGATATTCAAAAGTGAAGTTCATGCAACTATTTATACGTTCCTTTTATTTCTTGTGTTTGTGAAATTCTTACAGGGAAAGCTTCAGTTCCTTTTAGCAATATTTGTTTATTCACTTTAATACAGCTGTAATGAGGCAAAAAGAAATAGCAAAAAGTGCCAAGCCCCCTCTGGGTTTTAGCCAAGCTGCTCCTGCTACAGGGATGAACAGGGGAGTACGCATGGTTTTACTTCACTCAGCATCACGCTGAGGTTGTGCTGCTTTACAATTGGCTTAGGTTGCTTTGGTCATCCTCCATTTCATAGCCATGCCTGCTCATGCATGATGCCCCAACTGTCAATAAATAAGCCTTATTGTGGAAAGTGACAGACGTCTGTCCTGTGCTCAGTTAGTACACAGTGCCTTCTGTAAGACATTGTAAAGCAGAGGCTGTAGACATCACTGGCTATTTGTGCAAGTATCACTGGAGGTGCTGAAGCGGTATTTGCTGCGTCTGTGCTGCTGGTGGAATGAAAAGGCGGTTTCTCTCTCACCTGAAACCATGGAGAGCTGTATTTCTAGCAACAGCATTGTAAGGATTTGGAACATTTTCTCAGGTGGATCTGAAACAAAGTAGGATTGCATCAGAACTTTGCAACGACTACCTTCTCCTGCTGAGGTGGATTACAGCCGTGCTAGCCTTCAAAACCATGGCAGCTAAAAATCAGCAAAAATAAAAATACTAGGCTACCACTAGAAACAAGGAAAACCCTGTTTAAGACAACCCATGCACACACATGGAATATGAACCACTGACCTGTGGTAATGAAGGGAAATAAAACATTTCCACGACTGCACCTGTGAGGCTTTCAGGATCTGTAGCTTGCAGGCAGTCTTAAATAGTCTGACAGGGCAGCACTTTTACAACAACTTCCCATTGTAACTCTAGCCATGAATAATAAAAATCAATTGCAGTCAGCTTCTCACATGCAGGAGAGCTTTATAAACATGCACAAGAAGACTTTTTTAACTGCCTGCACTGACACCTGATCTAGTCTACAAGATCACTAAACCTGATTTGGTTTCAACTCTGCTTTTCATGGTTTTTTTGAGGATATTTATTGTCTGAGTTCTTTAACCTCAAGACCAGCAGATACCTGGAACTCAGTGTGAGGTACTGGAAATCTCAGGG
Source organism: Cariama cristata (assembly GCF_000690535.1). Classification (NCBI taxonomy): domain Eukaryota; kingdom Metazoa; phylum Chordata; class Aves; order Cariamiformes; family Cariamidae; genus Cariama; species Cariama cristata. The sequence goes on along the minus strand of NW_009622377.1, from coordinate 3,923 downwards.
TGGATAAATCAAAGTTTGCTTCAGAATGGATTAGATATGAAGACTTACTGATGCTAGTTCTTTCACTTTGCACATGGCGATACCTGACACGTACAAAGTACCTTGTATTACTGACAGTAAACCAACAGCCCTGAAGTAATGCAAAAGGAGAAAGTCCAGTTTTAGAGTGAGTGTCTTCCTGTTCCAGTAACAAGCAAACTATTGTTCGTACTTTTGTATACAGCTCATCATAACTAAAAAGCAAAAGACAAAACCCAGGGACATTTATAACAGAACTAATGAGAATAATAGAAAAGAAGGAAGAATTACTTTGAATAAAGCATGCTAACATGTAGTATAATCTAAAAAATTAGTGAAGAAGATCCAGAAATAAGCATAAGGAAGTAAAGAAGAGAAGGAGCAATTTTAGACTTCCCCAGAGCTAGACTTACTGGAGAGGGGTTTTAATTTTGCTTCCCCATTCATTTGTGGCTCAGCTTGAAACATTCAGGCTCTGATTTTCCCAGGTGCTGCATTTCTCTGCTTCCATTTTTGAGCTCGCAGTACCTCAGAAAGTCAGTTCAAGATTAAGCAAAGTTAGCAGCCAAAATTAGAGGACTTTTCCTAGAAATTTAGACCTTAATCTCTGATGTCACAGCTAAAGGTAACCTTTATGTCACCATAAAGGTGGATATGCAAACTACAGTAAGCAGACTTATTACATGTAAATGAGAGCTAATTACTTTTATCAGAGGACTGAGTTGCCACTACTTAATGTATGATAAATCATAATTATTTTAGCTGTATGAGAAAGAAGCTAATAAATAATATCAGCATTAATATCTCCATTTCTTGGATGCAGAAACAAAAGTCCTGTGCTACCATGACAGCCGGGTTAAATTTCACTCATTATGTAGCCACCACAGTGTTTCACAGTTATGACTACAAAGAAATTTACTATTCTCAGTCTCCTGCTACGCTCACTTCTCCACACAGCCTACCTAGAAGCAGAGGACATAGAGGGAAGAACTGAATGAAGAATGGAACAGTATTTCACATCGGTGTTTGGAACCCTGGATTAGCGTCATGTGGGACATTTGAGGTGATCTACGCTTTTTACAGCTCAGAGTACGTTGAGAATGCAGAGCATGTATCTTGCATAACATAGGGCGCGGGACTTTTTAAAATATCTGTATTACTGAGAGTAAAAGGATAGAACAAAAATAAGGGGATATATAATCAAAGGCCCAGCAGATAGCAATCATAATTATTAAATATCAAATAGGAGTGTATCTTGCCTGACCAGATGGATTAGTGTGAGAAGAGCATGACACATACCATAAATAAGTAGAAGAACCCAAAGAGGGAAACATTTTCACTTGTGATACAGAAAGCAGAGTGTTGGAATGCTTGTGGGGATCAGCAAGGATCTGTATTAGAAGGATCAAAGATCTATTAGCAAGGATCTGTATTAGAAGCCACCCTTCATTATTTCCATGACCTTACTAGTGGAATCAAGCTGTTGTGCAACCTCACTGCAATTTACCCATGCAACTTAATCATGTGGCTCTGACAGGCATCCTGACACACTTCTATAAGGAAGGTCTGCACCAGCATCTGGAAGGTGATTACTTCTGAGCTTCCAGTATGAACCATCCATGCTGTTACAGAATAACCTTCATTTTCTCCCTGCCTTTTGTAAAACATACGCCATGCCCTGCTATGCAGTAGTCCTTGTACACAACTATCCTAACAAGTTCATGCGCAGCACTGTCTTTTTTTTTCCGTTAAGCAAAAGGCCATTTCTAAAGCATATTCATCATCTGTCTGTTAAAACTACATAGGGATATAACAAAGGAACACTGCACCATAAAAATCAGCACTTAGTGGTTTTAGCAGCAAAGTCAGGAATTGAAATCCACATCTGAGAACATGAGGAAGTTACATGACATTTCAACAGCAATTCGGATCCTGTCAGTAAATGAATTTCCCAGACCAACCTGCAGAAGAAAAAGCAAGTTTTCACACGCTGCTGTGTGATTATGAAAATGAAGTTGAATAAACGTTTGAGGGTTGAGGTGATGAAAACCATAGCATCACACATCTGAAAACCATCATGACTTTTTATGAGCTGTAATAGTTCCAGTGAGGATGTAGGGCCCAAGACTAAAAATTTGAATAGGAACAATGAAAACAAAGGCATGAAAATATGAATGGCAAAAAGGAGAAATATAATCTTCTCTTTTTATACAGCTTTTTTATTTTACTGAAAGTACTAAGTTGAAACCCATACTTGACTTTCTTTGGCCCAAAAGGAATGTATTCTGGTAAGTTTTCTTAGTGAATGCTGAGTGAAATCCAGAGGGCAATGATAATAAGTCGCTAAAATTCCACCAAAGGTCAAAATGACACTATGTATAGTTTCCCTCCTTTTGATTCAGTTGATCATATCTATGACTTTAGTCGTGGCCTCGGATCACATACCCACAGGGATTATAACACTCATGTCCAAAAAACAGTAATTTTGGGCCAATGGAATGCACCAGTTCACATAAAATCTCAAGTGGTTGTCCAAAATCCTCCTGGTAAGGAGTGAGAAATATATTTCTTGCTCCCTTAGAAAATTTACACTCGGCATTACCATTTCAAACTGCAAAAGCTGTATGCTCCAGGCCACAATATTGATTTCAACATATTATTCAATTTTCAACATAAAGTATAGACATCATGCAATTCTACAGACAGAAGTGCAGAGGTGCTTGTCCTAACAGAGCTGTATGTTGTAAGGATGCTCTCAAGAGGTAAAAATGGTGGCAAAGGGGGAAAACCAAACTCTGCTATATGCTTAAACCATGGAGCTATTGAAATACTTTTTAAGTAGCTGTGCTTTGTATAGATCTCTTTGCCATGTGTTTATTGTTATGGCTACTGGATCTTATTTTCAGGGAACACTGAGGTTGTGAACGACAGTGAGTTGATGAGGGAGGTTGGCACCAGTCTGGTCAGAAGTGTTAAGACTGATTTGATCTAAGTTAGTGACAACTCCCACAATGTTGACAATATTGAAGAGTTTGCAGGAAGCTTTGTAAACAAAGGAACATGTAAATCACAGAATATTTTGCAATCTGCTACTTAGTAATAAAGATTGAAACCCATATCTGAATAATATGAACTGTAAATTCAATTCTCTTCCTTTCATCACTGTGTCTGAATGATCATAGTGCTTTTGTTAAATAGAAGGCGCATCTTAGTTTAAGACCTTCATACAAGACCCTCTGGCACCACCTTTGGTTAGTAGCATTGCTATGATTGTCCCTGCTCATCACAGCAGTGTTGGACTAGAGGACCCTCAAAGGTCCCTTCCAACCCAAACAATTCTATGATTGCTGCCAACACAAAGATAACACAGGATCCTGTGCCAGATGAATCTTCTTTATGCTATCTGCTAAAGGAACACAACCAAAGGCACAGTCACTGATTCAGGGACCTTATAGTCTAATAAATCATACATAACCCTTTCCTGGAACCATCATTCCAGCTATTAAAATATTTGTATTCCAGTGAATGGACAATTAAAAACAGTAAACACATTTAACATTTACATAGTGACACTTAGCAGCAGTAAGCAAGGAGAGTTTTGTAGACCAAGAGCATATCTTCTACTAGAACAAACAGAACTGTTGGAAAATCTAAACAAGCTTCCAAGCACACCGGCTCTTCTCCAGGTTTAAAGCAGAAGTCAAACATAGATAGAAGTTCACAATAATCACTCAGATTTCAATCTGAAAGATTAAAGGATTAAAAGACTAAGGAAAGGGTACTTAGTATTTTTTAAATTAAGTAGGTATTGTAGACAGACATTTGTTCGTATCGTATTTCCCTGCAGACTAAGTTAGGACATTGACAGCACTTAGAGATAAATCATAGAATCATAGAATCATTAT